>NW_028149267.1:0-18665 GCF_964270895.1 Podarcis filfolensis
ACCCCCTAACCCCAACCCCAACCCCAACCCAACCCACCCCAACCCCAACCCCAACCCCAACCCAACCCTACCCTACCCCTACCCCACCCCAACCCAACCCCAACCCCAACCCCAACCCCAACCCCAACCCCAACCCCAACCCCAACCCCACCCCAACCCCTACCCCAACCCCAACCCCCCAACCCCACCCCAACCCCAACCCCAACCCCAACCCCAACCCCCACACCCTAACCCCTAACCCTAACCCCTAACCCCTAACCCCTACCCTAACCCTAACCCTACCCCACCCCAACCCCAACCCCAACCCCAAACCCAACCCTAACCCTAACCCTAACCCTAACCCTAACCTAACCCTAACCCCTAACCCCTAACCCCTAACCCTAACCCTAACCCTAACCCTAACCCCTAACCCCAACCCCAACCCCAACCCCTAACCCTAACCCCAACCCCAACCCCAACCCCAACCCCAACCCCAACCCCAACCCTCACCCTCACCCTCACCCCAACCCCAACCCCAACCCCAACCCCAACCCCAACCCTAACCCTAACCCAACCCCTAACCCTAACCCCTAACCCCTAACCCTAACCCCCTAACCCTCTAACCCTCTAACCCTCTAACCCCTAACCCCCAACCCCAACCCCAACCCCAACCCTAACCCTAACCCTAACCACCCTAACCCTAACCACCCTAACCCTAACAACCCTAACCCTAACCCTAACCCTAACCCTAACCCGACCCCGACCCCGACCCCAACCCTAACAACCCTAACCCTAACAACCCTAACCCTAACAACCCTAACCCTAACAACCCTAACCCTAACCCTAACCCCAACCCCAACCCCAACCCCTAACCCTAACCCCAACCCCAACCCCAACCCCAACCCCAACCCCAACCCCTAACCCCCAACCCCAACCCTAACCCCTAACCCTAAACCCTTACCCTAACCCCTAACCCCAACCCCTAACCCCTAACCCTAAACCCAACCCCAACCCCTAACCCCATACCCTAAACCCCTAACCCCTAACCCCTAACCCCTTAACCCTAACCCTAACCCTAACCCTTAACCCTTAACCCTTAACCCTTAACCCTAACCCTAACCCAACCCCAACCCGCTGTTCTAACCCTAACCCTCACCCTAACCCTAACCCTCTAACCCTAACCCTCTAACCCTAACCCTCTAACTCTAACCCTAACCCCAACCCCAACCCAACCCCACCCCAACCCCCACCCTAACCCTAACCCCCTAATCCTAACCCACAGCGCCACCCACGTCCCTTCTTTCTGACCTTTGACCCCTAGATAAAAACTTCTTTCCGTGATCTTTACTCCAACCACAAATTGGCCAGCTTCTTGTGCATCTGGCTAGAAGTAGCATTTTCATCAAAGAAAAGATCTCATAAAGAGATTTCTCTGCATCTGCACCCTCAGGTGTGTATTGCAGGGCACTCCCAAAAGCAAACTGTCATCTTGACCAAAGGGTTAGAGCAACTAGGGTTAGGGTATAGAAACTATACTTTTTTGGAATCCTGTTTATTATGACTCTTTTCTACAGTTGTGTATGCACTGCAGTTTTGTGTTGGTGAAGGAAAACAAAGACAGCTCCAGGTGCAAGCGCACTGCTTCAGGAGACAGCGGTACCATCCCAACACTCACACTCTCAAATCCAGAATATCTCAAGACACTTTGACCCCTACCGTTCTCTGTATAGGTGCTGCTCCTCTTCCGGGCAGGCGCTGAAGGTGGGATGAAGACCTTGTCGGTCATGATTAGGGAGGGAAGACAGATTAGGGGGAGAAGGCAGAGCGTTCTCTCAATCTCCCCCTTCTGCCCAGAAGTGTGCACAGAGAAGCCAGCTCACTTCAGGAATCCTCGTTTCCCCCACCCTTTAGTTTTCCATGCCCAAGTAGGCTTAGGCACGAAGCATATGGGTGACAATCAACAAAATTTGACATTAAGAAACAAAGCAAAGCCCATATATAGAAATATCAGTGGGTCTGATTTCTTTCAGATGAACTGAAAGACTAGAAACGTAAAACAGGAACAATAAAGTAGCAAACTGGGAAAGGGAAGTTATTCGCAATCATACAAGTAACCGGGAGGTATGTTTTTCTGTTTCTTCTTTGTGTGGCACTTTCCAGCTCTTAGGAATATGCAGGTGTCCCTTATGGAGACCCCCGGCAATCTTAGTGCTCACAATACCAAAAGGTGGTAGCATTAAACTGTTAGGTGTCACAGCCTAAAGTGAGGAAACTTCGCCATCATACAACTAACTTAAAGGAAAGCTATTTTTATTCTTTCTGAAGCAAATTTCAAAGAATCCTATGAAGCTGTATTCATATCTATACCTGGAAGGGACCTCAAGGGTCATCCAGCCCAACCCACTGCAAGGGAGGAATATGCAGGAGAACCACCAACAACCTTGGATGTGCTTTCAGTGTTTCCCTAAGACACTTTTAAGGCACTTTACACTGCAGCTGCAAGTTGCGCCATGAAGCACACCTTGCCATGCCTTTACTGACTGGGAGCGGAGGAGGTGCTGCTTACAGTCTCCCCAGGAGCATTTCAACAGTCAGGAGGAGGCCTGAAGCCTTCGGGGGCATTGTACATCCGCTAAGAACATTTAACACTATTTCTGTTTCTTCTTTCTGAAGCCCTTTCCAAAGAATAATGATGGTATATAAACCTCTGGAAGGGACCACAAGGGCCATCCAGTTCAGCCTCCTGCATTGCAGGAACATGCAGGAGTCCCTTACAGGGAACAATCCTGCAACCTTAATTGTGCAGCAAATATTGCCCTCTTAAATGGCACACCTCTCCTGCAGCTGCAAGGTCAGCCATGAATCCAACATGGCCATCCACTATCCTGGACTGGAAACAGAGGAAGGGCTGCTTACATCCTCCCTGGGAGCATTTCAAGAGTCAGGGGGAGGCCCTGATCCTGACACCTAAGCATAACACCAAGCCGCTCCCTAACCCCAACCCCTAGACTTACAACAGCAGACTTACAACTTCTGACCTTTGTAAAATGTAAAGGGACCCCTGACCATTAGGCCCAGTCGTGGCCGACTCTGGGGTTGCGGTACGCATCTCGTTTTACGGCCGAGGAAGCCGGCGTACAATTTCCATATCATGTGGCCAGAACGACTAAGCCTCTTCTGGCAAACCAGAGCAGCACGGTTTAACCCACACTGCCACAGACGTCCCTTTTTTCTGACCATTGACCCCTAGTTAAAAACTACTTTCCATGGCCTTTATTACTCCAACCCCAGATTGTCCAGCTTGTTGTGCATCTGGCTAGAAGTAGCATTTTCATCAAAGAAAAGATCTCATAAAGAGATTTTTCTGCATCTGCAGCCTCAGGTGTGCATTGCAGGGCTGTCCCAAAACAAAGCTGACTTCCTGACCCAGGGGTTAGGGGAATTAGGGAATTTAGGGTATAAAGACTATAACTTTTTGGAAGCCTGTTTATTCTGACTAGTTTCTACAGTTGTGTGTAAACTGCACACTGGTGTTGGTGAAGAAAACCGCAGACTGATCTTGGTGAAAGTGCACTGCTTTAGGAGACAGGGGTCCTGTCCAAACGCTCACCCTCTCAAACCCAGAAGATCTCAAGACAATTTCACTCCTACCGTTCTCAGTATGGGTGCTCCTCCTCATCCTGGCAGACGCTGAAGGTGGCATGAAGACATTGTCTGTCATGATTAGGGAGGGAAGACAGATTAGGGGGGAGAAGGCAGAGGGTTCTCTCCATCTCCCCCTTCTGCCCGGAAGTGTGCGCAGGGAAGCCCACTCACTTCAGAAACCGTTTTTCCCCACCCGTTGCTTTTCCATGACTAAGTAGGCTTGGGCCCGATGACACTAAGGAACAAAGCACAGCCCATACAGAGAAATATTGGTGGGCCTGATTTCTTTCAGATGTACTGAAAGTGTACGAGTATAAAACAGGCACAATTAAGTAGCTACCAGGGAAGGGGAAGTAGTTGGCCATCATACAACTGACTGGAAGGTATGTTTTCCTGTTTCTTCTTTCTGAAGCACATTCCAAGGAATCATATGATGCTACATATATATCTATATCTGAAAGAGACCTCAAGGGTCATCCAGCCCAGCCCACTACAAGGCAGGAATATGCAGAACCACCACCAACCTTGGTTGTTCTGTCAGTGTTGCCCTATGAAAGAGCACTTTTAAGGCACTTTAAACGGCAGCTGCAAGTTGCGCCATGAAGCACACCTTGCCATCCCCTTTGCCGACTGGGAGCGGAGGAGGTGCTGCTTACAGTCTCCCCAGGAGCATTTCAACAGTCAGGAGGCGGCCTGAAGCTTTCAGGGGGGGATCATACATCTGCTAAGAACATTTAACGCTATTTCTCTTTCTTCTTTCTGAAGCCCTTTCCAATGATGATGGTATATAAACCTCTGGAAGGGACCCCAAGGGTCATCCAGTCCAACCCGCTGCAATGCAGGAGTCCCTTACGGGGAACAACCCTGCAACCTTGGTTGTGCAGCAAATGTTGCTCTCTTAAATGGCACACCTCTCCTGCAGCAGCAAGTGCAGCCATGAAGCAAACATGGCCATCCACTATTCTGGACTCGAAACAGAGGAAGTGCTGCTTACATCCCCCCTGGGAGCATTTCAACAGTCAGGGGGAGGCCATGATCCTGACCCCTAAGCCTAACCCCAAGCCTCTCCCTAAACCCATCACTAGCAATAACGCTAGACTTACAACAGCAGACTTGCAACTTCTGACCTTTCTCAAAGGTAAAGGGACCCCTGATGATTAGGTCCAGTCGTGTACCGACTCTGGGGTTGCATGGCGCACCTCACTTTAACAGGAGCCAACGTACAGCTTCCGGGTCATTTAAGAGGCTTGTGGCGAACCAGAGCAGCACACAGAAACACTTTCAAAATGCTAGGTTGGAAGGAGCAGGGACCGAGCAACGAGAGCTCTCCCCGTCACGGGGATTCGAATCGCCAACCTTCTGATTGGCAAGTCCTAGACTCTGCGGTTTAACCCACAGTGCCATCCGCGTCCCTATTTTCTGACCTTTGACCCCTAGTTAAAAACTACTTTCCGTGGCCTTCTTTACTCCAACTCCAAATTGTCCATCTTGTTGTGCATCTGGCTAGAAGTAGCATTTTCACTATGGAAAACATCTCATAAAGAGATTTTCCCCCAGCTGCAGCCTTAGAACATGGGCAGGTGTGCATTACAGGGCATCCCAAAACAAAACTGTATTCCTGACCCAGGGCTTAGGGGAATTAGGGTTAGGGGATAAAGACTATAATTTTTTGGAAGCCTGTTTATTCTGACAGTGGTGTTGGTGAAGGAAACGGGAGACTGATCCTGGTGCAAGCGCACTGCTTTAGGAGACAGGGGTCCCATCCCAACGCTCACCCCCTCAAACCCAAGGGATCCCAAGACAATTTGGCTCCTACCATTCTCTGTATGGGTGCTCCTCCTTTTCCGGGCAGGCGCTGAAGGTGGGATGAAGGCCTTGTCTGTCATGATTAGGGAGGGAAGACAGATTAGGGGGAGAAGGCAGAGCGTTCTCTCCGTCTCCCCCTTCTGCCCAGAAGTGTGCGCAGGGAAGCCCACTCACTTCAGGAATCCTCATTTTCCCCCACCCTTTCGTTTACTGTGCATAAGTAGACTTGTGCCCAAAACACATGGGTGGTAATAAATCCACAAAATCTGATATTAAGGAACGAAGCACAGAGAATTTATCAGTGGGCCTGATTTCTTTCAGATGAACTGAAAGAGTAGGAGTATAAAAGAGGCACACATCGTTTGTACTGCATCGTTTATTCCACAAACTTCCGTCTCTTCTTTCTGAAGCAGATTCCACCCAAAGGTCATCCAGCCCAGCCCACTACAAGGTAGGAAAATGCAGGAGAACCACCACCAACCTTGGTTGTGCTGTCAGTCTTGCCCTATGAAATGGCACTTTTAAGGGAACTTAAACTGCAGCTGCAAGTTGCGCCATGAAGCACACCTTGCCATCCCCTTTTGCTGACTGGGAGCGGAGGAGGTGCTGCTTACAGTCTCCCAAGGAGCATTTCAACAGTCAGGAGGCGGCCTGAAGCCTTTGGGGTGGTTGTACATCTGCTAAGAACATTTATACCTCCAGAAAAAGGAAACCACCATGAGGGAATGCTCGTGAGTGTATAAAGTGTTTTTTCTGTAAAACTCCGCTCTTAACGTTACAAACTGCTCCAAATTTCCAAAACGCATACATACGTGCCAGTATTTGTCAATGTAAATGATTCAACTGGCTTTGGGTTTTGGCCCCTGTTGCAGGGGCTTAGCCCACTTAGTCTTGTGCCATTGGGGCTCCCAGCCTAGGCGCATAGCGGGGGACAGGCTTAAATCTTTGCAGTTGATTTTTAAGGGCTGACACACACAAACACACCCCAAAACTGCATTAAGAGATTAGTAAATGCTAGGGTTTCACTATCTGGAGAGACGTGAGAAAATACAATCTCCCTGACCATCGAGGAATAGAGACTGTTCTCCAGGAGGCTGCCAGGGTTACGGGTGTGAGGATAGGAAAAGAGACTTTTCAACCAGCTGTTTGAGCTGAAATCCACCTTTGGAGAAGGCAGGCTGCACCTCTGGAAAGGGCCAGGCCTTGTGGAAGTGTGTAGGGACTATGCGGTCTTACCGATTTAGAGAGATAGCTAGGTATTTCCCACCGTTCCCTTGGCTCCTTGCGGCTAAGAAGCTTTTCTGGTGGATGGAAGTGGACTTAGGCAGATGTAGCATTCGACATTAAGGAATAAAGCTGAGCCCATACAGGTAACCCATCTTTTTCCACCGCTGCCTTGCCTCTTTTTCTTCCCTTTCCTTTCACTGCCGTGCTGCTGGGCGAATCAGGTGTTTGGTTAAACGAGCTGTTTGGGACTTGTCTCAAAAGATGCCCTTTCCCCCTCTCGCCCCACAAGGCAGCAGCAGGAGGGCCCTGGCACGGGCATCTTTGGGGCACTGGCATCTCGTCTCAAAAGATTCCCTCTTCTCCCTCCCTCCGTCAGGCAAAACTTCCCCCTTCCTTCTCCTCCCCCTTTTTGGGAGCAGGAATTCAGCACGCCCCATAGAGACCTGAGAAATAACAGGGGGGCAGATTTTTTCCACAAGAACTGAAAGAGGGGTCCGTGTAAAAAACAGGCACAGGATCTGCCAAGCTCAAATCAATGTGCAAAGAATAAAAAGGGAGCTCACAGGAAGTGGGGCAACTTTCCCATCATACAACTAACTAATGATGGTATATAAACTTCTGGACGGGACCCCAAGGGTCATCCAGACCAACCCACTGCATCGCAGGAACATGCAGGAGTCCCTTATGGGGAACAATACCGCAACCTTGGTTGTGCAGCAAATGTTCTTCTCTTAAGTGGCACACCTCTCCTGCAGCTGCAAGTGCAGCCATGAAGCAAATATGGCCATCACTATTCTTGACTGGAAACAGAGGAAGTCCTGCTTACATCCTCCCTGGGAGCATTTCAACAGTCAAGGGGAGGCCCTGACCCTGACACCTAAGCCTAACCCCAAACCTCTCCCTAACCCAAACCCTAACAATGACCCAAACCCCTAGACTTACAACAGCAGACTTACAACTTCTGACCTTTGTAAAAGGTAAAGGGACCCCTGACCATTAGGTCCAGTCGTGACCGACTCTGGGGTTGCGACACTCATCTCGCTTTATTGGCCGAGGGAGCCGGCGTACAACTTCCGGGTCATGTGGCCAGAAGGACTAAGCCGCTTCTGGGAAACCAGAGCAGCGCACAGAAACGCCATTTACCTTCCCGCCGGAGCGGTACCTATTAATCTACTTGCACTCTGACGTGCTTTCAAACTGCTACGTTGGCAGGAGCAGGGACCAAGCAACGGGAGCTCACCCCGTCGCGGGGATTCAAACCGCCAACCTTCTGATCGGCAAGTCCTAGGCTCTGTGGTTTAACCCACAGCTCCACCCGCGTCCCTTAACTTAAAGGAATGTTTCTTCTTTCTGAAGCACGTTCCAAAAGAATCCTATGATGGTGTATGTATCTATATCTGGAAGGGACCCCAAAGGTCATCCAGCCCAGCCCACTGCAAGGCAGGAATATGCAGGAGAACCACCACCAACCTTGGTTGTGCTGTCAGTGTTACCCTATGAAAGGGCACTTTTAAAGTACTTTAAACTGCAGCTGCAAGTTGCGCCATGAAGCACACCTTGCCATCCCCTTTTGCTGACTGGGAGCGGAGGAGGTGCTGCTTACAGTCTCCCCAGGAGCATTTCAACAGTCAGGAGGAGGCCTGAAGCCTTTGGGGTGATTGTACATCTGCTAAGAACATTTATACCTCCAGAAAAGGAAACAACCATGAGCCTGCTCAAAGGGAATGCTCATGAGCGTATAAAGTGTTTTTTCTTTAAAACACCCCTCTTAGCATTACAAACTGCTGCAAATTTCCAAAACGCATACATACGTGCCAGTATTTCTCGATGTAAATGATTCAACTGGCTTTGGGTTTTGGCCCCTGTTGCAGGGGCTCAGCCCACTTAGTCTTGTGCCATTGGGGCTCCCAGCCTAGGCGCATAGCAGGTGAAAGTCTTAAATCTTTGCACAGTTGATTTTTAAGGGCTGACACACACAAGCACACCCCAAAACTGCATTAAGAGATTAGTAAATGCTAGGGTTTCAATATCTGCAGATGTGGGAAAATGCAATCTCCCTGACCATCGAGCAATAGAGACTGTTCTCTGGGAGGATTTGAGGATAGGAAAAGAGACTTGTCAAGCAGCTGTTTGAGCTGAAATCCACCTTTGGAGAAGGCAGGCTGCACCTCTGGAAAGGGCCAGGCCTTGTGGAAGTGTGTAGGGACTGTGCGGTCTTACCGATTTAGAGAGATAGCTAGGTATTTCCCACCGTTCCCTTGGCTCCTTGCGACTAAGAAGCTTTTCCGATGGATGGAAGTGGACTTAGGCAGATGTAGCATTCGACATTAAGGAATAAAGCAGAGCCCATACAGGCAACCCATCTTTTTCCACTGCTGCCTTGCCTCTTTTTCTCCTCTTTCCTTTCACTGCCGCTCTGCTGGGCGAATCAGGTGTTTGGTTAAAGGAGCTGTTTGGATCTTGTCTCAAAAGATCCCCTTTCCCCCTCTCGCCACTCTTCTCCCTCCCTTTTTCACGCAAAACTGCCCCCTTCCTTCTCCTCCCCCTTTTTGGGATCAGGAATTCAGCACGGCCCATAGAGACCTGGAAAATAACGGAAGGGGGGGCAGATTTTTTCTAGAAGAACTGAAAGAGGGGTCCGTGTAAAAAGAGGCACCAAGCTCAAATTAACGTGCAAGGAATAAGGTAACTCACAGGAAGTGAGGCTACTTTCCCATCATACAAGTAACTTTAAGGAATGCTATTTCTGTTTCTTGCTTCTGAAGCCCTTTCCAAAGAATAATGATGGTATATAAACCTGTGGAAGGGACCCCAAGGGTCATCCAGCTCAACCCGCTGCATCGCAGGAACATGCAGGAGTCCCTTACGGGGAACAATCCTGCAACCTTGGTTGTACAGCAAAGATTTACATGCTGCAATTATATCTAATATCTGGAAGGGACCTCAAGGGTCATCCAGCTCAGCCCACAGCAAGGCAGGAATATGCAGGAGAACCACCACCAACCTTGGTTGTGCCGCCAGTGTTACCCTATGAAATGGCACTTTTAACGCAATTTAAACTGCAGCTGCAAGTTGCGCCATGAAGCACACCTTGCCATCCCCTTTTGCTGACTGGGAGCGGAGGAGGTGCTGCTTACAGTCTCCCCAGGAGCATTTCAACAGTCAGGAGGAGGCCTGAAGCCTTCGGGGGCATTGTACATCTGCTAAGAACATTTATACCTCCAGAAAAGGAAACAACCATGAGCCTGCTCTAAGGGAACACTCGTGAGTGTATAAAGTGGTTTTTCTTTAGAACACCTCTCTTAGCATTACAAACGGCTGCAAATTTCCAAAACGCATACATACGTGCCAGTATCTGTCAATGTAAATGATTCAACTGGCTTTGGGTTTTGGCCCCTGTTGCAGGGGCTCAGCCCACTTAGTCTCCTGCCATTGGGGCTCCCAGCCTAGGCGCATAGCGGGGGACAGTCTTAAATCTTTGCAGTTTATTTTTAAGGGCTGACACACACAAACACCCCCCCAAAACTGCATTAAGAGATTACTAAATGCTAAGGTTTCCATTTTTTGAGCGACCGTGGCAAAATGCAATCTCCCTGACCATCGAGGAATAGAGACTGTTCTCTGGGAGGTTGCCAGGGTTACGGGTGTGAGGAGAGGAAAAAAGACTTTTCAAGCAGCTGTTTGAGCTGAAATCCACCTTTGAAGGCAGGCTGCACCTCTGGAAAGGGCCAGGCCTTGTGGAGGTGTAGGGTTTGCGTGGTTTTACCGATTTAGAAAGATAGCTAGGCATTTCCCACCGTTCCCTTGGCTCCTTGCTGCTAAGAATCTTTTCCAGTGGATGGAAGTGGACTTATGCAGACAGGCAACCCATCTTTTTCCACGGCTGCCATGCCTCTTTTTCTTTCCTCTCCCTCGACTACCATGCTGCTGGGTAAATCAGGTGTTTGATTGAAGGAGGTGTTTGGATCTCACAAACACCCCCCCAAAACTGCATTAAGAGATTACTAAATGCTAAGGTTTCCATTTTTTGAGAGACCGTGGGAAAGTGCAATCTCCCTGACCATCGAAGAATAGAGACTGTTCTCCGGGAGGTTGCCAGGGTTACGGGTGTGAGGAGAGGAAAAGAGACTTTTCGACCAGCTGTTTGAGCTGAAATCCACCTTTGGAGAAGGCAGGCTGCACCTCTGGAAAGGGCCAGGCCTTGTGGAAGTGTAGGGACTGTGCTGTCTTACCGATTTAGAAAGATAGCTAGGTATTTCCCACCGTTCCCTTTGCTCCTTGCGACTAAGAAGCTTTTCCGGTGGATGGAAGTGGACTTAGGCGGATGTACCTGCCTTTTGCAACTCCATGGAGATGTCTGGGAGCTGCCTTGCCTCTTTTTCTTCTCTTTTCTTTGGCTGCCACACTGCTGGGTGAATCAGGTGTTTGGTTAAAGGAGCTGTTTGGATCTTGTGCCCAAAGATCCCCTTTCCCCCTCACGCCCCAAAAGGCAGCAGCAGGAGGGCCCTGGCACTGGCATCGTGTCTCAGAAGATTCCCTCTTCTCCCTCCCTCCGTCAGGCCAAACTTCCCCTTCTCCTTCCCCTTTTTGGGAGCAGGAATCCAGCACGCCCCATACAGCCTGAGAAATGGGGGGGGGGGGAGAATTATTCCAGAAGAACTGAAAGAGGGATCCATGTAAAAACTGGCACAGCATCTGCCAAGCTCAAATTAATGTGCAAGGAAGAATAAGGGAGCAAGCGAGGCTGCAAATAACTTTAAGGAAAGCTATTTCTCTTTCTGAAGCCCTTTCCAAAGAATAATGATGGTATATAAACCTCTGGAAGGGACCCCAAGGGTCATCCAGTCCAACCCGCTGCATCGCAGGAGTCCCTTATGGGGAACAATCCCGCAACCTTAGTGCCCTCTTAAATGGCACTTTAAAGGCTACTTCAGGAATCCCCACCTCTCCTGCAGCTGCAAGTTCAGCCAGGAAGCCAACATGGCCACTCACTATTCTTGACTGGAAACAGAGGAAGTGCTGCTTACATCCTCCCTGGGAGCATTTCAACAGTCAGTGGGAGACCCTGACCCCTAAGCCTAACCCCAAGCCTCTCCCTAACCCTGACCCTAATAATGACCCAACCCCGTTACAACAGGACCGTTACAACAGGAGCGGTACCTATTTTCCTTCTTGCACTTTAACGTGCTTTCGAACTGCTAGAAGTACCAAACATTTCATAAAGAGATTTTTCTGCACCTGCGGCCTCAGGTGTGCATTGCAGTCCCAAAACAAAACTGTCTTCCTGACCCTGGGGTTAGGGGAATTACGGCATTTAGGGTATAAAGACTATACTTTTTGGGAAGCCTGTGGGGAAGTGGTTGGCCATCATACAACTAACCGGGAGGTATGTTTTTGTGTTTCTTCTTTCTGTAGCACTTTGCAGCTCTTAGGAAGATGCAGGCGTCCCTTATGGAGATCCCCCTGCAACCTTGGTGTTCACAGTACCAAAAGGTGGTAGCATGTAACTGTTAGGTGTCACAGCCTAAAGTGAGGAAACTTTGCCATCGTAAAGGTAAAAGGACCCCTGACCATTAGTGCCATTGTATTTCTCTTTCTTCTTTATGAAGCACATTCCAAAGAATCATATGATGCTGCATATATAATTGGAAGGGACCCCAAGGGTCATCCAGTCCAACCTGCTGCATCGCAGGAACATGCAGAAGTCCCTTATGGGGAACAATCCTGCAACCTTGGTTGTGCAACAAACGTTGCCCTCTTAAATGGCACTTTAAAGGCTGCTTTAGCATAGTTCAGGGATCCCCACCTCTTCTGCAGCTGCAAGTTCAGCCATGAAGCCAACATGGCCATCACTATTCTTGACTACAAACAGAGGAAGTGCTGCTTACATTCTCCCTGGGAGCATTTCAACAGTCAGGGGGAGGCCCTGACCCTGACCCCTAAGCCGAACCCCGACCCTAACAATAAGCCTAACCCCGACCCCGACACTTACAACGAAAGACAACTTCTGACCTTTGTATAAGGTAAAGGTAAAGGGACCCCTGACCATTAGGTCCAGGCACGGCCGACTCTGGGGTTGCGGTGCGCATCTCACTTTATTGGCCAGCGTTCAGCTTCTGGGTCTTGTACCCAGCATGACTAAGCTGCTTCTGGCGAACCAGAGCCGCGCACGGAAACCCTTTTTACCTTCCTGCCAGAGCGGTACCTATTTATCTAATTGCACTTGAACGTGCTTTCAAGTTGCTAGGTTGGCAGGAGCAGGGACCCTGCAAAGGGAGCTCACCCCGTCGCGCAGATTCGAACCGCCAACCTTCTGATTGGCAAGTCCTAGGCTCTGTGGTAAACCACAGCGCCACCCGTGTCCCTTCTTTCTGACCTTTGACCCATGTTAAAAACTAGACTTTCAGTGGCCTTCTTTACTCCAACCCCAAACTGTCCAGGTTCTTCTGCACCTGTCTAGAGGTACCATTTTCATTAGGGAAAACATCTCATAAAGAGATTTCTCTGCACCTGCAGCCTCAGGTGTGCATTGCAGGGCAGTCCCAAAACAAAACTGACTTCCTGGCCCAGGGGTTAGGGGAATTAGGGAATTTAGGGTATAAAGACTATACCTTTTTGGAAGCCTGTTTATTCTGACTCGTTTCTACAGTTGTGTATGCACTGCACACTGGTGTTGGTGAAGAAAACCCTCACCCAGAAGATCCCTAGACAATTTGGCTCCTACCGTTCTCTGTATGGGTGCTGCTCCTCTTCCAGGCAGGCGCTGAAGGTGGGACCTTGTCCGCCATGATTAGGTAGGGAAGACAGATTAGGGGGGAGAAGGCAGAGCGTTCTCTCCATCTCCCCCTTCTGCCCTGAAGTGTGTGCAGGGAAGCCCACTCAGTTCAGGAATCCGCATTTTCCCCCACCCTTTCGTTTTCCATGCCTAAGTAGGCTTATGCACGAAACATATGGGTGATAATAGATCCACAAAATCTGACATTAAGGAACACAGCAAACCTGTGGGCCTGATTTCTTTCAGATGAACTGAAAGATTAGGAGTATAAAACAGGCACCCATCGTTTGTATTGCTATGCAAGACAGAATAAAGTAGCAGGCTGGGAAGGGGAAGTTGTTCGCCATCATACAACTAACCGGGAGGTATGTTTTCCTGTTTCTTTTTTGTGTGGCACTTTGCAGCTCTTAGGAATAGGCAGGTGTCCCTTATGGAAGCATTTAACTGTTAGGTGTCACAGCCTCAAGTGAGGCAACTTTCTCATCATACAACTAACTTAAAGGAATGCTATTTCTGATTCTTCTTTCTGAAGCACATTCCAAAGAATCCTATGATGCTGCATATATATCTATATCTGGAAGGGACCCCAAAGGTCATCCAGCCCAGCCCACTGCAAGGCAGGAATATGCAGGAGAACCACCAACCTTGGTTGTGCTGTCAGTGTTGCCCTATGAAAGGGCACTTTTAAAGCACTTTAAACTGCAGCTGCAAGTTGCGCCATGAAGCACACCTTGCCATCCCCTTTTGCTGACTGGGAGCGGAGGAGGTGCTTACAGTCTCCCCAGGAGCATTTCAACAGTCAGGAGGAGGCCTGAAGCCTTTGGGGTGGTTGTACATCTGCTAAGAACATTTATACCTCCAGAAAAGGAAACAACCATGAGCCTGCTCTAAGGGAACGCTCATGAGTGTATAAAGTGTTTTTCTTTAAAACACCTCTCTTAACATTACAAACTGCTGCAAATTTCCAAAACGCATACATACGTGCCAGTATTTCTCGATATAAATGATTCTTTTGGTTTTGGCCCCTGTTGCAGGGGCTCAGCCCACTTAGTCTCCTGCCATTGGGGCTCCCAGCCTATATGCATAGCGGGAGACAGTCTTAAATCTTTGCTTCGCCCCCGCTGTGGAGCACATTGCACAGTTGATTTTTAAGGGCTGACACACACAACCACCCCCAAACTGTATTCTGAAGCACTTTCCAAAGAATCATATGATGGTGGGTGAGTGGGTGAGTATGTATCGGGAAGGGACCCCAAGGGTCATCCAGTCCAACCTGCTACAAGGCAGGAATTCGGTTCCGCCAGGAAGCCCCCCTTGCCATCCCCTTTTCTCCTGCCTGAAGTTCTCGGGCTGATTGCAGATATGCTAACCTCCAGGCAAAGGAAAAACCATGAGCCTGCTCTTAAGACTCATACATGTCGAAAGTGCTTTTCTTGAGAGACCTCTCTGCCGCAAGTGTCCCAAACTGGTGTGAAGTTGCTGGTTTGTAAATATTAAATATTCCTACTTTATTGATCTGAATTACTCAAACGGCTTCTAGTGCTGCCCACTAAAGCAGGGGCTGATCCCCATTTCTTCTGCTGCTGTTCAATTCAGAGTATCTGCTCAAAAAATGAAACAGAAAGCAATGGAGGATTGCCCTTAAGGCTGGGGTCTTCTAGACCCAAACTGGGTTATGGATGCTCCATTAGACAAACCAGCCAGCTCTGCCTCTCTAACTCACTGGGCTTGCTTGCAAATTAATTCTCTTTTTTAATTTATGCCTCTTCCAAAACATTTATCTAAAGATTTAACGTGCAAGTGTACCACTTTTGGATCTCTGGTTGGATTATGTGGATAAATCGATAGATGAAAAATCGGTGCCTTGAGTAATTACCTGGTTAAAGCAATGGTTCATCTGAATAAATTAAGTTTCCAACCCATTGCTTTGTCACCTTTTGATAGCCTAACAAGAACAGGAAAAAGGAGACATACCTCACCAGCATGGGAGAAGCCAGGAGGCTCTAGCCTACCCCAATCAAATAAATAAAATTATTTTACTATATTTTTACTGTACTGTACTGTGGTGGTTACGGGGGATGAGGCCAAGCCCCACTTGGGTGGGTGTAATATATCAGGAGTGGGTTTTTTTAAAATGTTCTTATATGTTATATGTTAATAGGTATTTCTATTTTTTCCCTTTTACCTTCATGACTTTTCCTCCACCTCCTCTTCTCCCTTCATCACGCGAAGTTTCCTCCTCCTCCTCCTTTTCAGAACAGGAATTCAGCAGAGCAGACCTAAGAAATATCAATAATGTCATTTTCACAAGAAGGGAAAGAGGGATCCATGTCAAAGCAAACATATATGTCTAGCCCAGATTCCAATGGAAGATTCAAGTGGGAAAGGAGCCTCCCTTCCCTAGGAGCCATCATACGGACTAACTGGAAGAAATGTGTTTTTCTTCTTTATTTTTTCTTGTTTATTCTTGTTTCTTCTTTCTGAGGCACTTCCCCAAGAATCACATAATGGTGCATCTAGCTGGAAGGAACCACAAGGGTTCATTTAATAATAATAATATTAATAATAAGTGGAGGAATTGGGATCTGGAGGAATTAGCTGGTTACAAAAGCACCGCTTCAAGCAGTTTCCAAGACATTAAAGGCGGCCTGAGGGGGAAAGCAATGGAGATCTGCACTTTATTTTATATAAAGAATAAATTATCATCATTATCACAGCCAGTTACTCTGGAGTTGCTTCTCCCCCCAATTCCAATATATAAAAATAGTATACTGTTAAGGCTTAGGGGGGAAGAGGCCAGGTCCCCCTTGGGTGGCTGTGATTTATAATAAAAATAATAATAATTTAACATTTAATGATATTAACAATGTATTACTATTTCCCAGCCACCAACAGAATATTTTTTTTAAAACCGACAAAACATCATACACTACAAACGTCCCTCACCCTTTTATAATAACAATAATAATAATAAAATTAATGATAATAATGTATTACTCTTTCCCAGCCACCAAGAGTATTTTAAAAAACGATAAAACGACAATTTTCCCTCACCCTTTTATAAGAATACCCATTATAATAATGATAACAATTTGAAAATGAAGGATAATCCTCGTTTCTTCCCCAACAGAATATTAAACAATTCGACAAAACGTGATATATTACAAGCTTCCCTAAGCCTTTTCTAATAATAATAATTATAATAATTTAAAAAGCAGTGATGATACTCCTTTATTATTCTTTCCCGCCCGCTAAAGAGACGACCGACCTCACGCGCTTCCTTCGAGAAAATGGCGACGGAGACGCTGAGGAGAACACGCGCCCAAGGCATGGCCACGCCCACATCCCGACCTGTGATTGGCCCAAAGGCCGACCTATCGCCGCCGAGTTTACTGCGGGGGGCGTGCGCTGAGCGAGGGGCTTCCTAGGGCGGCCATTTTGGACGAGGGCAACTGGACTGGAAAGAGAGGGGAGGAAAGGGCAGAAGACGCGCCACCGCCGCCATGTCGGTTGAGGGTCGTCGTCGGCGATAGGTCGGCCTTTGGGCCAATCCCAGGCCGGGCGGTGGGCGGGGCCAGCCGTTTCCCGCTTTTTCTCCTCCCAGCTGTTTCTCAGCTGCTTCTCCTCAGCTCTTTCCCACGCGAGGCAGTTTTGGCGCCTTTTTATTACAAGAAAGGATTATTAGCAGTACTTTTTAAATTATTTTTATTTTTATGATTAGAAAAGCCTTAGGGAAGTTTGCAATAGAGTATGTTTCGTCGCGCTTTTAATATTCTGTTGGGAGTGGCTGGGGAAGGGGAATAAATGAGGATTATCCTTCCTTTTTCAATTCTTATCATTATTATAATGGTTATTCGTATAAAACTTATAAAAGTTTGTAGTATATTATGTTTTATCGTGTTTTTAAATACTATGTTGGTGGCTGGGAAAGAGTATTAAATTATGATTATCATTAACTGTTTATTATTATTATTATTATTATTATTATTATTATTATTATTATTATAAATCACACCCACCCAAGGGGGACTTGGCCTCTTCCCCCTAAGCATTAACAGTATAGTATTTTTATTTATTTGAATTGGGGGAGAGTAACTGGCTGGGATGATTATTATTATTATTTATTATTATTATTTATATAAAATAAAAGTGCAGATCTCCATTGCTTTCCCCGGCAGGTCGCCTTGAAAACTGTATTGAAAACTGTACCTGAACAGTGTATTGTTCAGATGAAGCACTGCTTGGTTTTATAACCAGCTAATTCCTCCAGATCCCGATTCCTCCACTTATTATTATTAATATTATTATTATTATTATTATGAAATGAAGCCTTGTGGTTCCTTTGCAGATTCCTGCCTTGCGGCGGGGTGGACTGGATGACCCTTGGGTCCCTTCCAGCTAGATGCACCATAATAATCATAATAATCATAATAATAATAATAATAAATTATATGATTCTGGGGAAAGGGCTTCGGAAAGAAGAAACAGGAGGGAAAGCCCATTTCTTCCAGTTCGTCGTCTGCTGGCTTCTTTCCCACTTGATTCTTTCTTCCACTGCAATCTGGGCTGGAAATATTTGAGATCTGCTTTGACGTGGAGCCCTCTTTCCCTTCTTGGGAAAATAATGGACATTCTTGATATTTCTTAGGTCTGAATTCCTGCTCTGAAAAGGAGGAGGAGGAGGAGGAAAAAGTCATGAAGGTAAAAGGGGAAAAATAGAAATTAACATCTAACACTTAAGAACATTTTTAAACCACCCCAGTCCTGATAGATCACACCGACCCCCCTAACCAGCACAGTACAGTACAGTAAAAATACAGTAAAGTGTTTTTATTTATTTGATTGGCACCTCCTGGCTTCCCCCATGTTGGTGAGGTTTGTCTCCTTTTCCTTTTCTTGTTAGACAAAGCAATGGGTTGGAAATGGAAGATCTTCAGATGAACCATTGCTTTAACCAGGTACCATATTTTTCGCTCCATACTCGTGTAAGCAGATCCTCTCCCGCTTTCCTGCTCCAAATCGGGTGCAGCTGCCAGCGGAGGATCCCTGGCTCCGCTTCCTTCCCTCCTCCGTGGTTGCTTTGAAACAGGGGCAGGAAAGAGATGCCGGGCAGGAAGACACAACCACCCTTGGACGACTGGAAAGTCCACCTCCGCCTCCCCAGATTTCCTCTGAGGCGGCCAGGCTCATCTCGATGGCCAGAAGAGCTGGAAAACGGCATGGGCTGTTGATT
>NW_028149266.1:0-18643 GCF_964270895.1 Podarcis filfolensis
TGATCTGGTTCCCCCCTCCCCAAGCTGGATGGAGCAGGTGTACAGAAATTAATGAAGCAACCACCAAATTGCAGGGGTCATTGGTGTGTTGAAAGCTATAAATTAGCCAACTCTTTGGGGAAATTATGTTCTACCTCTGAGATGCTGTCATTTAGAAATCCAAGTTAAACCCTGGAGAAGCAGCAGTCAGAAAGCCTGGAAAAGGGGAGAAAATATCTATTGACATTCGTTTTGTGTGATTTTTTTTTTAATCCCTCTCCAAACTGAAGGTATCAGATTTGGAAGGCTGGAGTTTATTCTAAAGTCTATATATCTGCAGGTCGATTAATGTTAGTTAAGAAACTGGATATACTTTGATTTTGTATATGTAAAACCTCTTCTGCAAATAACAGCCAAAAGCCAATGAAGGCAAGTTATATTCTGCTAACTGTGTTTATAAAGTACAGTGAAAGTCATTTTGAGAGTTGTTGGCATTTTGCTCTGTTTTAGGTTATAGAAAACAGATATAGCAGTATTGTAAGAAATACTGTCATCACTATTGTTACTATAATTCATTACTCCCCCTTCATCCAAAGGTCCAAAACCAGGTTACAACAGTTAAAACACAACATTAGTATTAAAACACAATATTATTATGATATTTTAAGTAATGCTTTTTAAAATGATAACATTGGAAAGTAGCAGAAGTTTTCAAATCCCAGTGAAGGGAATAGAAGTGAGAACTTCATGCCATTATTTGAACACAGAAATGGTGAACTTGCTCCTATACATGCCAGTAAGTGTTTAAAATATATTACATCAGAATAGGATAGCATAAATTGTCACAGACATTGGGTCTGAAGATTCCATCCAGGTTTCACAACCACCAAACAACAAAACATTCTGAAAAATAATAATTAGTTCTCCCAAAAGTGACTTTTTACCTGTCTCTTTTACCTGATTTTAGTTGTCTTGGTTTGCTTAAGGGCTGTTGCTGTTGTACATCTTCCTTCTCTTAATGACTTCCTTGACGAGTTAATGACCAGCCATCAACAGGCTTTGTTCCTCCACTCTCAGCTCCCTCTGCCAAGCTGGCCTAGCGTGTTAGCATAAACTGAATCCAGGGGTTTTTGTGTTTGGCACAAGGTTAGTCACACCTTAATTGATTCTAATATTTGCTGAAAACAAAAAATATTGGTGACTTGTTATGTACTGAAGTTCTCACCCTGGGCCAGCAGGGGAATACTGTAGATAGTTTTCACTCAGGTTCACATATGCAAATAAGGAATTGAAAGTGACGTTCAGTGATTGGATAGTTACAGAAAGTTGTTACTGTTGCCATGTAGTTGAGCTCTATATAAGCAGGTTGGCTGAACCCTTCAGCCCTGTTCTGTTCTGGCCTGTGAATAAACAAGAGCTGTCTGAAGAATTGCTGTGTTGTCTGATATGCTTACCCACAACTTAACAACTTGCACCCACAAACTCTGGCAGCCAAAACTTTTAACAACCCACACCACTAAAATCTATATTTACACCTGGAATCTGTGGGTGGCATGAAGCATTAGGCTCTGTAAAATGTGGAACATCCTTTCCGACTGTTGCATTGCCATGCTTTGTGTCTCTGGGTCATATAAGGATGCATGTGTATGTGGACATTCACTTCAGGGTGCATCAAATAAAGGAAAATAAGCTGATTTGTGGCTTTAAAGATTTCACACCAGAGTAATCACACACACAAACTTTAAAGCAAATTGTGGGTTCTTGATTCCGTTGTCATGTTGCCTTGGCTATAAATCTAATGATTGCTAAAGGTGCTGTGGGATCAGTGGCTAGCAGTGCAGAAAATGAAAATGCAGAGCAGGAACAATATAAGGATCATGCATTGCTTATCTCTGAAAGAGGTAAGTCAGCACAGCAAGAATGCCAAAATATGCAGCAGCTGTTGCTGCACACATGTTGCGAATAGACTGTGTGATGTGTATGATATATCTAATATATTATAAATATTAAAGTTTGGTCACATTAAATAGGACCTAAATGTCTTAGAATCATAGAATCATAGAGTTGGAAGAGACCACAAGGGCCATCGAGTCCAACCCCCTTGCCAAGCAGGAAACACCATCAGAGCACTCCTGACATATGGTTGTCAAGCCTCTGCTTAAAGACCTCCAAAGAAGGAGACTCCACCACACTCCTTGGCAGCAAATTCCACTGTCGAACAGCTCTTACTGTCAGGAAGTTCTTCCTAATGTTTAGGTGGAATCTTCTTTCTTGTAGTTTGGATCCATTGCTCCGTGTCCGCTTCTCTGGAGCAGCAGAAAACAACCTTTCTCCCTCCTCTATGTGACATCCTTTTATATATTTGAACATGGCTATCATATCACCCCTTAACCTCCTCTTCTCCAGGCTAAACATGCCCAGCTCCCTTAGCCGTTCCTCATAAGGCATCGTTTCCAGGCCTTTGACCATTTTGGTTGCCCTCCTCTGGACACGTTCCAGTTTGTCAGTGTCCTTCTTGAACTGTGGTGCCCAGAACTGGACACAGTGCTCCAGGTGAGGTCTGACCAGAGCAGAATACAGTGGCACTATTACTTCCCTTGATCTAGATGCTATACTCCTATTGATGCAGCCCAGAATTGCATTGGCTTTTTTAGCTGCCGTGTCACACTGTTGGCTCATGTCAAGTTTGTGGTCAACCAAGACTCCTAGATTCTTTTCACATGTAGTGCTCTCAAGCCAGGTGTCACCCATCTTGTATTTGTGCCTCTCATTTTTTTTGCCCAAGTGCAATACTTTACATTTCTCCCTGTTAAAATTCATCTTGTTTGTTTTGGCCCAGTTCTCTAATCTGTCAAGGTCGTTTTGAAGTGTGATCCTGTCCTCTGGGGTGTTAGCCACCCCTCCCAGTTTGGTGTCATCTGCAAATTTGATCAGGATGCCCTTGAGTCCATCATCCAAGTCGTTGATAAAGATGTTGAATAAGACCGGGCCCAAGACAGAACCCTGTGGCACCCCACTAGTCACTCTTCTCCAGGATGAAGAGGAACCATTGATGAGCACCCTTTGGGTTCGGTCAGTCAGCCAGTTACAAATCCACTGAGTGGTAGCATAGTCAAGACCGCATTTTACCAGCTTCTTTACAAGAATATCATGGGGCACCTTGTCAAATGCCTTGCTGAAATCAAGGTAGGCTACATCCACTGCGTTCCCTTCATCTACCAGGCTTGTAATTCTGTCAAAAAACGAGATCAGGTTCGTCTGACATGACTTATTTTTCAGAAATCCATGCTGACTATTGGTGATCACAGCATTCCTTTCTAGGTGCTCACAGACTGTTTGCTTAATGATCTGCTCCAGAATCTTCCCTGGTATTGATGTCAGACTGACTGGGCGGTAATTATTTGGGTCCTCTCTTTTCCCCTTTTTGAAAATAGGGACAACATTTGCCCTCCTCCAGTCTGCCGGGACTTTGTCTGTTCTCCAGGAATTCTCAAAGATGACTGCCAGTGGTTCTGAAATCACATCTGCCAGTTCTTTTAATACTCTTGGATGCAGTTCATCTGGCCCTGGAGACTTGAATACATCTAGACTAGCCAAGTATTCTTGTACTATCTCCTTAGTTATTCTGGGCTGTGTTTCCTCTGCTGAATCATTTGCTCCAAATTCTTCAGGTCGGGCATTGTTTTCTTTATCGGAGAAGACCGAGGCAAAGAAGGCATTGAGGAGTTCAGCCCTTTCTGTGTCCCCTGTTTGCATTTCACCATCTTCTCCTCTGAGTGACCCCACTGTTTCTTTGTTCTTCCTTTTGCTACGAACATACCCATAAAAGCCTTTTTTGTTGCTTTTAACCTCTCTAAATTAATAACCTACATCTCTTATTTTCCCATTTTCTCTTAAGCTGTGACTAATTTATACAGATAGTTTTCTAGAATCTGTAATTAAACCTCCTGATGCTGATTTTAAATTTTGTCAAAATGCAGCCTCTTTTGGATTTTGTCAAAATGCAGCCTCTTTTGGATTTTGTCAAAATGCAGCCTCTTCCATCTTAAGTGCTCTTCTCACCCCAATATAACAAACACATTGCAATCTTTAGACCCTGAGTCCCCCCCCCAGCTCAAATAACTTTTCTGTAGCTAAAAACACACGCACACCCAAACCCTTAACCTGTGTGAATCACAAGTCCCAAAGCAGTTGTGGTTAGTCGTAGTTGGATTTCATAAGAAATCTCTGGTTGTCCTCTAAAGCAGAGGCTGCATTACTACATGGTAGATTTCCCATGCAGGCAATACAGAGGAAAGTTAGAGGTGACACAGGGAAATAGAAAGATGGAGAAAGCATGCATGCTTGCGCAACTTCACAAACAGGGATGAGGTACATCAGAACTGGAGGTATATCAATAAATCCTGTGCAGAGAGATGGAAATTTAAAAGCATTCTGACTTGAGAAATGTAACCAGAAAGGTTTTGGTTTTTTAAATGTTCTACATTAGATCACTCTCTTCTGTCATTTTGTTGAAATGTAGGTTTGTATTCTAAAAGGCCGGGGCTATGAAATTGGCAGAAAACCAATAAGAACTGGCAGAATCCAAGCAGAGTCCAAACACGGAGGCTGACTGATCCACCATAAGAAAAGAAAAAAATATTTAGGATATCCTTTTTCTCTCTCACTATGTTGAAAAAAATATTGTCACATGTTGCTAACATCTCATCTATCTCAATCTCTTCTTCTTTCTCTATATACCAGCCAATTAAATGTTCGAACATTTATAAGAAACAAAATGCACTTCTCTCTCCTCCCACTGATCCTAGCCTTCCCTCTCAACCAAGAAAGGTATCATTAAAAAAAAAAAAAAAAACAGCCACTAAACAATTGGCATATAAAACAGGGGGGAAGGAACTGCTCTTGCTAGGGTTATTGTGTTCATCTGCTGTTTAACTCATAATGAGCTTCAAGATGTTTCAATAGAATGGAGACCCTGCTGGTAAAGATTTCAAAGAATGTAAAATAAGATCATATGAACAGAAACTGCTGAAGCAGTCTATTGTTGAGAGGTCTAGTGTTAACAATAGGCAGCTTTTCATAGTGGATTCATTACAAGTGATGCGAAAGACTGTGTTGAGTGAACACTGCTATTTCAATAGAAATTGAAGGCTACAATTCTATACATGGTTACCTGGGAGTAAGTTCCATTGAACTCAGTGGAAATTACTTCCAAGTAGATCAGTATGAGATTGTGCTATAAGGTCATCTAGATGCTTGGTCGCTCACTGGAAGGACAGATCCTGAAGCTGAGACTCCAATACTTTGGCCACCTCATGAGAAGAGAAGACTCCCTGGAAAAGACCTTGATGTTGGGAAAGATGGAGGGCACAAGGAGAAGGGGACGACAGAGGACGAGATGGTTGGATAGTGTTCTCGAAGCTACCAGCATGAGTTTGACCAAACTGCAGGAGGCAGTGGAAGACAGGAGTGCCTGGCGTGCTCTGGTCCATGGGGTCATGAAGAGTCGGACACGACTAAACGACTAAACAACAACAACAAGATGCTTGGTCATTCTCTCCAGGTGCTCGATATTCAGCTCTACCTCTTATTCTAATCTATTAATCTCATGGAGGCTTAATAATTATTGGACCAGAGTCTGGAGCCAGTTTTGGAATGGACTAATAAATTGATATTATTTCCATACAAGATGGAGATACTGTGGATAGGGAAACTGATTATTCTAGATGAAGATTTACAGCTTATCCTACAATGCTTTTGTGCTAAAGTACAAAATGTAAAAGAAGAAGAAGTCTATATTAGGGGGAAATGTGCATAAAATGATTTATTAGCAGTAATAGCATACAAAAGTGCCTTATATTACATTCCAATGCACACATAGCCTGGAAAGTGTGGATCATAATGGCGGTGCATACTCGAATTTTTTAAGCATCCCTATTATTGCCCAGGTTCTAGAAGTGTTTTAAGATGCTCAGCTTCACATATGAGAGTTTGGTTACTAGAAAGATTCACATATGGATCATTTTCAGGCCCTTCTCTACATACAATTTTGGTCATGTTAATCAGAAGTGGAAGCAACTATGGAAGAGAAACAGGTGTGCTTAACTTCTGAAAGTTCAAAGGAGACATTTCCTTCTTTCTATCCTGATGATTTGAGATGATGATTTTGTACCCAGGACAAAGTGAATCCACATATGTAATACTACTTTGTGTGGATTTAGTAAGAGCTGCCTTAAGCACTCACCTAAAAGCTTGTTTGTAACTATGAAAATTCCCAGAGAATAGAAGCAATGCAATATAATCCTCCTTGCTTCAATGCAGAAAACCTCTCTCTCTTGACACAGACAATAAACTATGCAGCCACTGTTAGCATTTGCACAATTCAAGTACATTCCTTCAGTTTGTTTTTCTGCACCTTTTGTTTGGATACTGTAGACAAAAGCTGACATTCAGCTTATGGAAAAGTAGTTTTCTGTCATTCAAAATTAGCTCTCCTTTTGTTCCCAAACGTATTCGTAAGTTTACTGTACAGTGGTACCTTGGGTTAAGAACTTAATTCGTTCTGGAGGTCCGTTCTTAACCTGAAACTGTTCTTAACCTGAGGTACCACTTTAGCCAATGGGGCCTCCTGCTGCCTCCGTGCCTCTGCCACGGCTCCGCCTCTGTTCTCATCCTGAAGCAAAGTTCTTAACCTGAAGTACTATTTCTGGGTTAGCGGAGTCTGTAACCTGAAGCGTCTGTAACCTTAAGCATCTGTAACCCGAGGTACCACTGTACTCTGTTTTTATGCTTGCAGATATTGAACTGATGGAATTTGCTAGAGGTTAACACTTCAATACAACCAATATGTTAATGGGTCCCCACCCCATTCCCCAAGGGCTCTTTATTTATGTACTATTTCCCCACTCAGCAAGGAAGATAAGCACATGGAAGCAGATTTCTGCATACTCAGACAATACCAGGATTAAATTGGCTAGTTTTGTCAACCCCTTCGGACTTCCGGGTTAGCGCCTCCGGTAATGGCTGAATTCCTCTGATCGGGAGGAATTTGCTTCATGGAAATTAGGGTCTGGCCGCCACGGCGAAGGCGGGGACCCACAAGAAATCACAGGCGGGAGAAGCCTGTGAACGTGGGATTCGGCTGGCACCTTTTGCGCCTCCCCTACTGGCAGGGAAACCCGGTTTCGGGGATCCGGAGCGACGTGGGGTGAGTGGCGCGGTCCCTCGAATTGACTGCTTCTTTCACGGAGTGAAGCCGCATTGCTGTTGCCGGAAAGCGCTGACTTTTTCCTGTGGACAATTTGATCTTAAAACAACTACCCGTGAGTAGAACGGAAAATTGGATTTTTAAACGTCTTAATTTGGCACCGAAACGGGGAGGTTTCAAACAGGAAGTCTGCCTTCCCCTTTTGTAAATAGACTGAAGCAAAGAGGCTGCAAGCTAAAGTCTTGGAAAGCCTTCCGTAAAGGATTAAACTTCCATCAGCTAAAATCATCAAACCTCCCCTTGGAAGCAGGAGAAGAGGGGGAAAATTTTGGATCGTGTAAGCCTGCAGGAGAGAGTGAAGAAAGTCAAATTACCACCGCTCTGAACCTGGAAATGGGCTGCTAGTAAGACTGACGTTTTGGAAATGCTCATTGACTGTGAATAGATCGTTGGTTGACAGCTAGTTAAATAAGAGAAATACATTGTTTCCATTGTCTCCTTCTGCGTTTAAAAAGGAGTAAAAGTAACTGAAAATTGAAACTAACTTTATTGCTTGAACTGTGCTTAAAAGGATTGATACAAATAGAAATTGTTTCCCCCTAGAGGAAGCTGGGGGAATTTCCAGCTGCAAGATAAAAAACTGTGAGAATCTGGGATTGACCTTGGAGCGTTAAGAATGTTGACAGAAGAAGCCTTAGTGGTTGCATTATGTAAGATAAATGATTCATTGGAACAGCTTCATAAGAAGACGGATGCGATGACTATAAAAATTGATAACTTGGAACAAAAAGTGACTAATTTGGGACAAAAAGTGAATATTAATACAGAAACTATTCAGTAATCGATACAGGGATCTACTTTGACATGGCAAATTGTGGAGAAGGCGGGGGAGAAAGTTGTTGTTGTTCAACCTAAAGTAGCACAAGTGGAGAGGAAGAGAGCCCCAGCCTTACAGATGCAATTTGATGACTATAAGTTGATGCTTTTAATGATTGAATTTAGAGAAAGTCAGATTTTGAGGATTGGAGCCCCGCTTGGACTGAAGAAGGAAAGTTGGATAGATCCCTTCATGCAGGGATTTACTGACCTTTGGGACCTGGACTTGGGTCAGGAGGAGACTGGAGTTGTGGGGACCGCCAGATTTGGAGGAATTTTGAAATACGTCCTGAAATATCTTTTGAATCTTAGTTTTAACTATGGAGATTTGGCTGACTTGTCGAGAAGGAATAAAAACATTGCTAGGTGGGAATTTCCCCGAGATCTACTCTTCAGCATCAAAGGAAGGAAAATAAGAACAAGATCAGGAGAAGACAAAGTAAAGTGCATGTATAAATATGAAGAAGACTTGCAGAAGGGACTTGGAAAAGAGTTAAGAGCCTCGGACAGAAGATCACCAGGTTGATGGACTATATGGAATTGACGGAAATGACTGGCAGAATCCGAGACCAGGGAGAAGAGACGGTGGAAGAATATTGGAAAAAGTTTAAAGTCTATATATGGAAATAATGTAAAATTAATGAGTGTTAGAAAAATGTTGGAATGGAATTATACGGCTTTAGTAGAAATGTTATAAGGAATTAAGCATAAATAAGTATTATAGTATTAATGGAAAATAAGGTTAAAATATGTTAAGATAACTATATGACAGAAAATAGAGAAAGATGGAAAGGATTTGCTGAAATAATTAATAGAAATGTAATACAAAAAGGGAGGTGAGAGGAGGTCGATGAAACAAGGGAATGAAAGAGAGGGTATTGAGATGGTATGATGTGTGTTTTTTGAATTGTTTTTGCTCTTGTTTCGTTTAATGTGTTAATGTTGTGTTGTGTATTGTTTATATATTGTACTGTATTGTTTTTTCTTTCATTTGCTTTTTCTTTTTTTCTTCTCTTTTCTCCTTTTTGTAAGGTTTAAAAGTAATAAATATTATTTTTTTTAAAAAAGTTTTGTCAACCCCTTCTTGGCTATCCTGACAAGTAAACTATGAACCAGACTAGACATAGAAGCCTTCTGATGCTGGGGGAGGGGGGCGGATACTTTATTAGAGACTGCATCGGGATGCCTTAGAACGTGAGTGCTCAACCCCCACCCCAAAGATTCAGCTCCTCATCAGAAGACTGGTGGTCTTCTTGCACATGCTTTGTTTGCCTAAGAACAACGTCTCCTCGATATTTTAATGGGTGGTTTTTTTTTAGGACCCATGGAAACATAAAGGCATGAGGTAATCCCAAAAGCAGGAGTAAACGGAATCACAGTAGGAGCCAAAATTAAAGACTGGGCTTCTCTGGGGAGACTCCACCAACTGCTTCAACTTGAAAACCAATCACAAAGTGAGATTAAAAGATACATTAGACCACTATACATAAAGTAACTGAAGGTGGCTAGAAGTCAAAATACTTCTATCCCCACCTTGAGTGGCATAAAATTAAAAAGGCAAGCAGAAGCAAGGAACCAAGACTTACATGCAGTCTGACTGCAACAGAACTTCTAAACAGTTAATGTTGTTGTTGTTGTTGTTGCTGCTGCTGTTGTTTAAGTAAGTAGACAACTGTGGGGCAAGATGCCAATGGACAAGTAACAAAACAAGAACTCATGCATGAAGGATACTAAACAAGTAATGAATGCCCAAGCAGATAAATAGACATACAAAAGAAGGCCACATAAAACCTGTTCAAAAACACCTCCCACTTCAGAAAGAAACAGGCCCTGAAGTCCTGCCACTCTTCCAGGGAAAAATATCACCTAAGCTAAATGGTGGGCCACCACCAAATGGCAGCTGCCCAGTAAAGAAAGGTGAGGACTGGCCCACATGGAGGAAGGGGGGCTACTGGGAATCACTGCAGTCTAAATGGCAGAGCTGAAAAACCAACCCCCTCAGACCAACCCCTGGACAGGAGCCTCCACTTAGCCACAGGGATGTTCCCTCCACTTGTAGAAGCTTTGGTTCTCCAGTCCACCAACACTGATGAGGAGGAGATGTTCCCTTTAGATAAGTCGTCTCCCTTCACTGACCTTACACGACAGGAAAGGGCAAGGCAAAAGCAGGTAGAAGAGTGGGTGGGGCATTCAGGCTCTCATGACTCTCGACCCCTCACCTTTGGAGAGACAAATTTGTGTCTTTTCCCCATTTGGTGGGGGGTGGGTTAGGCAAATTTGCCCCCACAGAGAACAGGAATGTTGTTCTCTTATAAAGAGGCTCTAAATTTATTAAACAGATTGTCACCAAACCCTCAGTGACAATTCATCTTACCACATCTGACCCACAGTCTATAGCTATGCTATAGCTAAATATAAAAAGGACAGAAAAATGTTGCGTGTCTTCCATGCTTATTTGTTCCTTCTACATTCTTGTGATATATCCAATACATGTCAATAGACACAGTAAAGAATGAATTTTATGGGTGACACAAAATGTTTATTCTATGACCACAGGCTCCTTTGTTGTCAGAGCAACAGAATTTATAGCTGAAAATCTATAATTTTTGTTTTCTATGCAGTATTGTAAAATGTTGGCATTCTACAAGAAAGAGAGGGGAGGCATTTACACTTATTCACAGATACATGGAAACATTTAATCATAACTGTTAAGTTTTTTGAGATTTACATACAGTTTTCAATAAAATACATTTGATTACATGTCCATCTTGCCTTAGTTTGGCTACATTCATTGTTCTGGATAAGTCAAAGCAATCTGACTGATCCAAATTGATGTGACTCATTAACGTCCAGATATTTCAGAATAAACATCCAACACAAATCTCTCTGGACTTTTAAAAGGTAATTGTTTGCCTTTCTGCAATTGATGAATTCCAACTTCTCCTTTTAAGAAGGGAGATTGTTTTCAAATTGTCTTGGCACAAAGCACTAAAATATAGAAATCGGCTATAGTCTGAAATGCTCAGCACATCTCTAATTGCAAAAGGAATATTATTTTGATGTCTGATACTGCAATTTTGTTTCAACAGGGATAAAATACTGTGGAAGCTGTGACACTGTGAGATGCAAGAAAATGAGTGTTCCTAGGCAAGCAAGAAAATCCCAAATAGTGATAGCAAAAGCACTTAGCAAATTGCGCTAATTCCTTCAAGAAGAAAAACATGCAGTTTATTTGTAGATAAGTAAGTGCTAATTGTGTACTCTTTCTTTTCCTATTCAAAATCACATTCTGAACAGAAGTTCTGAAGGGATGGGATGAATGACCAAAGTTAAGAATTCTAATAGCCCATTAATTTCAAGGAGAGGCATTTAAGTATTTGCTTAGCCTTCCCAATGATTTTAAATGGGTTTTTAAAAGGGCTTAACTCACCCTGTATTATATTGCATATCTGACATAACAGATACAAAAGAAAAAGGCATTGCTCAAACATTCACACTATTATATAACTTGGAACCTTCTTTATCAAGCATTTCCGGCCAGGGGTGGGGGGACAAATATGCCAAAACCAAATTAGTGAACCATTTGTATCTGAGTTCCTATAAATGCCCTTTTAAATTATGCTTGAGCAATGCATTGAATAAATAATGGCTTAGAATCTAAAATTTTCTTCTGTTCTCAGAAGACGTTTCCATTCAAGGAAGGAGAGTTGCACCAGATCAGGCCCTCCCATTGGGAGAGTGAGGGAGCCACTTCAAATGGCAGGTGCTGGAGGCCAAAGAATTGCAGAAAGCTGTTGGGCAACAGGATTCAATATATGATGATGTGCCTTGTCCTCTGGCTAGCCTGCTGCCCTCAGGAGTAGTATGTGAAATGGTCAGGGACCCCCCCTTCACTTTCATCTCAAGCAACAAACTGTCTTGGGCTACTGATAATTTGCATTCTCCCATAAATTGGTTGGCATTATTTAGCCACAATTCAGGCATTGTCAGAAGTGGGACTAGATCGTGGGCGTTCCGGGAATCAGTGTGTTTTTACATGAGTAGAATGTGTCCTTTTATTTAAAATGCATCTCTGGGTTATTTGTGGGGCAAAGGAATTCGTTCATTGCCCCCCCAAAAAAATATAGTCGAACCCCCCACAATGTCTGAGGGACAGTGGACCGGCTCCCTGCTGAAAAAGTTTGCTGACCCCTGGACTAGATGACCATTTGGATCCCTTCCAACTCCCTAGTTCTATGATTCTAAGTGCAACTTTCTTTCTGTGGATGGAGTGCAAAGTTAAGAGCTAAGCTGGTCTCTTTGGGTTTTAAAAATGATGTCCTGAACTTCATTTTCCCCTCTGCATAGAGAAGTGTATTAAACCATCTTTGTCTGTGTTATCTGTTTGCACTGTAAGTATTTCAGCTCAAATTCTTAAACAGCTTTTCTTATTTTTAGGGGGAAATATGACTGTCAGCCATTCTGACTTCCGTAATACTTCTTGCCTGAGAAGCAACTACTTAAAATAAGGACAGATTATCAGGCCAGATTCTTGGGCTGAACCTTGCCTCAGATTAAGCCCTGAATCGAAACAGTATTTTAATGTCAGTTTAAAGCTTCTAATGAACAGCTAGCATTTTTTTTTTCAGATTTTAAAATAGAATTTCTCATGTTGGAAGTCTATTTATTTTTGCAAGTTGATAAAATGAATAAGTTTAGGACTTTCAGGCATGCCTTGTATAACCTTGTGTTTACAGATGGTGTCGAACATATACTCTGACAGCACTGGGGGTGGGGGGAGTCGCAAAAGTTTGGTGCGTCAGCCAAAACATAAGGTATCAGGACCAAAGAGACCATTCTAAGTGCCATTCAATTTATTAGTTACTTGTCAGGTTAGCAGTGCCTGTCCTTTCCATGGCTCCTGAGAGCATCTAGAGCATGAATGAGCAGTACTTGGCCTCAGCAGCGGTCAGTAGAGCTTAGCAGGTAGGGCAGGGTTGCAGGTCTGGCTTCCCAATGCTGAGCATCACTGCCACTTGCAGAAAGGCAGAGGCATGAGGAGCTCAATGTGGAGTGGCTGAGCATCAGTCTATTTCCTTGCTCACTTCCCTTAACATCTCGGCAAACAGTACTAGGGATCAACTGTTCTACATTGATGGGGGCCATAGCTGGGGGTGGCGAGGTGGGCCCCTGCCAGGGGTGCAGGTGAGGGGGGTGCGCAAAATTGGCTTAAAATATGTCCGCAAATATGTCTATAAATAAAAATATCAATTATTGCCTCATAAGGAAAGGTTTATAAATGGAGGCTGAATTGAATGGATGGAGGGGGAGGGGTTGGAGGAGAGGCAGAAGGAAGAGCTCATTTATCCGTGGCTAGGGGGCGCAATCTGGACGGTTCTGCCAGGGGTGCAAGGTCACCTAGCTACGGCTCTGCATTGATGTCTCTATTGTTGCACACCACCCTAATCTCCAAGTGGTGTGAGATTTCAGGAGTTCCAGGCACTTACCTAGGGTTTGTGTTTCCTTTTGGAAATGAGGAACAGTGCCGACTGTGGTGTCTTTATGATATATGGTTTCTTGACACATCTATACAACCAGAGCCTACGATGGAGGGGTTCACAACATTAACACACCAAGAGAGTCTTGTTTCTTCCATAGCCATAGCCTTGGATTAAATATCTGGCATGTCTCTCTTTCCAGCTTGTTGCTTTGATTCTAGCTCACATCACTGCAAACTCTCTGCTCTCAACTCTGGCTTTGTCTGTTGAGGGATGGACCTCACCCATTTGCCATCTCCCACAGGGCCCCTTCCTCTCCAGGAGGCTAGCTTGGCTATTCTAAAAATTAGAAGCTGTGATTAAATTTTAACCCTTGCTGGATCCAGGAATTAGAGGGGTCTCACATACAGCCCACTCCCCCCCCCACAATAACAATATGAAATTATAACTTGAATGGCGTATGCCATCCTGAGTGGTGTGCTTTGCTGATAGAAATAGTTAAAAAATAAAAATAAAAAGGTACATCCACAGGTTTACAAAAACCTGAATGTTTAAACCATTTCCCCCCAGTTAGAACTTTCATTGTGGCCTAGCATTGTTTCTCTGAGGAACATTAAGGGGAGCCAGCACCTTCAACTTCAACTTTATCTTCATGAAATGAAACAGTGGCAAAAAAGTGGGGAATCATTTTGACTGTTTATCTTCTTAACATCTCCTCATTAAAAAATCTCCCCAGCTTCAGAAACAGTTCCTTAGTTTTACACAGAGGGCATGTGAAATGCAAGAAAATAGCAAAGCAGCTTAATGGGGTGTGTGCCTGGATGTGTGCTGCTCTGTAAGTGTGTGCTCTATAAGGAAGGATTTAAAAATGACCCTGAAAGTGAGGAGTATATTCTGTTTTTCTCTCTCCTTGTACCCCCAACATCCCTCCCCGCTCTACCTTTTCCCACATGCAATCCCCCTTGTCCTTAACAGTCACTCAGCTTTATGGGGACAGAGAGAATATTGCAGGAAAGACCCATGGCATGTGTGCCCTGTACTGTGTGTGTCTCACTTTCCTTCCCTGCAATGAAAAAATAGTTCTGCTTCTGATCTGTATCTTGGTTTGTCCTCTCTGCACGCACACACCATGTGCACCCAAATTTTGGGGAAAGGCAGGCTGGGGCTGCCATGTGGAATGTGTGTTCTCACTTACATGTGTGCCAAAATTGTGCTGAAAATGGTGCAGAGCCGATTGGGGCAAGGGTGGAACAGTAAAATCCCCAGTTATGTGTGTCCTGTAAGTCAGCTAACCCCCCTTTAGGGGTGCGGTTGCATTGTGGGATGGCCAGCACACCCCATCAATGATGCAGGGCTGAGTGTTGGGGGTTCAATTCTTGCTGGAGCACGAGCTTCAGGCTTGAAATCCTATTCTGTGTCAGCCTACCAAATTGGCCAATGGCAGGCTGACGTGAACATCTGGACCCTCTGGGGGATGAGTCTGAGGGAACAATCAGGCTTCCCTCAGGTCCACTCCCGGGGGGTTTAAAACAGCTCATGCCATTCCCTGGCATCCAGCTCTTCTTTGTTCCAGTTTGAGTGGCTTCCACAAGGAAACAATGTGGTTGGTAAAGTGAGCCGTGGACTCAAAAAGGTTTAAAACTCCAATGACATATTTGCAACTATATTGTTTAATTGGAATCACTATTATTGCTATTATTATCTTGCAAATACTATTGTGCTTAATAGTTTGGCTGGGGAAACCCAGCCAGATGGGCAGGGTATAAATTTTTTATTTATTATTATTATTATTATTATTATTATTATTATTATTATTATTATTACTACTACCAGGTTTTTTCCTCCCTCTACTGCTGATAGAGGATAGATGCAGCCAGTTTTTTGTTTTCCTATTGGTAGGTTATTTTAAGGATTTGTAATAGAGCTGTTGATACATGATACACTAGTTTTCTACTATGTGAAATATTGAAGAAAGATAAATAAACTGATTTTCAGCATGGATCAACAGGTTATTAGGACAAAACTGTCCTGCCTCAAGACATTTATTTGAACAAACTATCACCATTATCTTCTATGACTAATTAGTTTCCCAAATAAATGTTATGACTTTATCTCTGGATTGTGTTCCTCTCTTTTGCATTTGCAATAGCAAGATGTTTATTAAACAGCACCAAAAGAAATGAGCAAGTAATCAGTAAAGGAAAGTGTCAAAGAAAGTTCACACTTTCATTTATCATCTTTCCGTTTCGGAGGCTTACAAAACTAAATTGTGACAAGAATTGTAATCCCATCATGAATCCTGCTGCAAACTGGAAGAGGAAGAAAGGATAAAAGTTTTCTCACTCCCACATTACTCCACCCTTCTGTGTTCCTCTGTGAATGTGAGACATAACGTGTCCCTAAATTAGCAAAGAACACCACTGTGTCTGTAAAGTTGTAATTCTGGTTTGCTATTCTCTGCGAACAGCTTTCAGAAAGTTCACCAAAAAATGGAACAACCTGTATCCATTCTTTTGAAAGAGGTGATTGCAAAATTGAAAATAGGAATCCATTAAAAGACTTCTCTGCAAAAGTAAAATTACAATATCACAGCCTTCCACAGTTATCTTTGAATCCACCATCCACAAATCAAGGAACTAATACAGTATCCATAATTTGTACCTATTACCTCTTTAACTGCTATTTTCATGTCAGTGTATACAGAATTAGAGGTATGTTCCATAATAGCTACAAAATGTAGGTAATCATGAGGTAATTACTGATGTTCGTAACAAGCAGGAAATGGTCAGAAGTTCTGAACCTTCCCAGAATTTGGTCCCCTAGAAGAAGTAACATTAGTTTCTGTGTGAAGGAAAGAAGGAAATCCATAATGTTTTGTAGAAAGTTCATCCATCAACTTTAGATCAACTGGAACATCTAAACTGTTCCATAAGCCAGTGGAATGTCTCCATGTCACAGCCTTCTGTGTGTGGAGGATGTTTATCTGATTGAACATGCCTATGGCTATAGGTGGCATTTCCAAGCAGTGATTTGTTTGAGTATGGTGGTGTATCATCAGTGAATATGGTGCTATGTTTTGACTCTAGGAACTGATGTCTGTAACTATTGATATATTATGTTAGACATGATTTTACGTGTTGCTGCATCCATGGGACTGCATGTATGAAGAAGCGTAAGAGCACAGCAAGAGGAACTGTCTGAATCACATCCAGAGATGGTGCTCTCTAAGATTCTTGGCATACTTCTGAATGAGTAGAGAAATCCCACTGTCAGGAGCTCATCCTACACTCGAGTAGGACCCTGGCAGAGACACATGCCCTACCGGCATGTTCCCTCCCTCCTGGTCAATCGTTCGGGAGCTTCAGTAGCTTACTTCAGCCCGAATATCAGTGACCAATGCCAACAGACACCGGCACACTTAGGGATCCGCAGAGTTTGCGCAGCTTGCGTAACAGACCTCAGCAACTCAGCATTTTGGCTAATCTACTTTTTTTACATATAAACACACATGGAGCACTGCAACATGGCTCCCTCTCTCTCTATCATCAGACAGCAAAGAGAAAAAGGACAAAGGACAATAGTTCCACTTCACGGAACACGGTAACACAAACATCCTGTCTCCGTCACTTCCCACTTTGTGGAGTCAAAACATATACTGTCACGTGATAGACAACAATCCCATGACTGCAATCATGGAGCAGGAGTTCTAACACCCGCAAGTGCACCAGGAGTGCCAATCTAGCAGGCCTGCCTGTGGTTTACACCATGCTGATCACTTCAACCTTGCCCCTGCTTCTCTCATTGATGATCTGCATGGTGAACATAAAAATGTATTTTTTAAAAAGCATGTTGTTGTACACTATCCTGATGTTTTCCATTCCACCCCTCTCCCTTGGTTGTTCCTTGAGCCTGAAGTAATGTTCCTTGAGCTTGAAGTAAAATTTAGTTTTGTGTGTATTCCTCCTAAAATACACATTTTTGAAAACAATTTTCTGTAGTACAATGCATTTTTCATGTTATTTTCACCAAGGTATGCTTTCTTTGCACACACACTTCCCCCCTCACATACTTTTTTTGTACACACTTTTTGCTTGGAGAAGTAAATCACAATAGTTGGAGAAGTATAGATTTTGAAGGAGAGCTGTGGGTTTAAAAATATGAACTGAAGGCATTTCTCCCTGATTTCTACGCTGAAATGATAGTGACTTACATCTCAGTAGACATGGTTAGGATTATTCTGTAAGTGCATAAAATGTTGGGGTGTTGAATTTAAGAAAATTATGAAGGGGAAAAGACTAATGCACTGGAGCATGAAATGTGATTCATCATCATCATCATCATCATCATCATCATCATCATCATTATCATCATCATCATATCATCTCAGGACAAGATTCTTCAAATGAGGATGTTTCTGCCAGACTTTGCTTAATCTGTAGCTCTTATCCATATTATTATTATTATTATTATTATTATTATTATTATTATTTAGATTAGTATCCTTTTTAAGAAAAAGATTGTATCCGTTCCCCAAACAATTATACAATTTACTTTTGCTTTTGCTTTTGCTTACTATACCAATACTATACCAATTACTATACCAATAGAAATTTAAAATAGCTCTTAAGATTTTAGCAGTTAGTCAGCTTCAATGACTTGGCAGAATAAAGCAATTTTACATTCCCAATTACAAAAATAAAAAATAAAAATAAATAAGTGAAGAAGCTTGAAAGCTGTAAGAAAAATCCACAGAAAACTGTTAGTCTTCATTTAATCTGCTTGGAACTATTAAATTTATGTCATTCCGCCAGTGTCAAATTGAGCTGTTTAGAAGTCATTGCTTGCAAGATGGGAAAGTATGAAGAGGCGACTTTACTTTTGTCCAACACTTTGAAATGACAACAGTTCAATAGACCTGGATTTCTATTTACTTTGAAAGAAAGGCTTTCCAGTAGGGTATCTGAAAATTTACACACATCCAGCTACCTTGAAGCTGCATGAAGCTCAGAGTTCAAGGGCTGTGCATTGATCTCTGACTTCACACAACTAAAGATAAGATAAAATAATGGGAACATCTTGTTTGGCTCAGGATTTCTTTTTGACC
>NW_028149265.1:0-18507 GCF_964270895.1 Podarcis filfolensis
CCTTGAAGACAAAACTTGTGAAAAAAAAATTTCTAAGCCCCGGGGTCACAATTTCAGCAAAAATCTAAAATTCTCCAATTCTCTCAAAAATGGTGCCAAACTGTTACAAACTCTCCCCTGAAAGGTTTGGCAGTGGAAACAGAAGCCCTTTTATCATAGGAAATGAAATCAGCCCTCGAATACAAAACCTGTGGAAAAAAATTTTTCTAAGCCCTGGGGTCACAATTTGAGCAAAAATCTGCAATTCTCCAATTCTCTCAAAAATGGTGCCAAACTGTTGCAAATTCTCCCCTGAAAGGTTTGGCGGTGGAAACAGAAGCCTTTTTATCATAGGAAATGAAATCAGCCCTCGAAGACAAAACCTGCGGGAAAATTTTTTTCTAAGCCCCGGGGTCACAATTTCAGCAAAAATCTAAAATTCTCCAATTCTCTCAAAAATGGTGCCAAACTGTTGCAAATTCTCCCCTGAAAGGTTTGGCAGTGGAAACAGAAGCCTTTTTTATCATAGGAAATGAAATCAGCCCTCGACAATTTAAGCTGTGAAAAAAAAATTTTCTAAGCCCTGGGGTCACAATTTCAGCAAAAATATGAAATTCTCCAATTCTCACAAAAATGGTGCCAAACTGTTGCAAATTCTCCCCTGAAAGGTTTGGCGATGGAAACAGAAGTCTTTTTATTATAGGAAATGAAATCAGCCCTCGAAGAGAAAACCTGTGGGGAAAAAAATTTCTAAGCCCCGGGGTCACAATTTGAGCAAAAATCTGAAATTCACCAATTCTCTCAAAAATGGTGCCAAACTGTTGCAACTTCTCCCCTGAAAGGTTTGGCGGTGGAAACAGAAGACTTTTTATCATAGGAAATGAAATCAGGCCTTGAAGACAAAACCTGTGAAAAAAAAATTTCTAAGCCCCGGGGTCACAATTTCAGCAACAATCTTAAATTCTCCAATTCTCTCAAAAATGGTGCCAAACTGTTGCAAATTCTCCCCTGAAAGGTTTGGCGGTGGAAACAGAAGCCTTTTCATAATAGGAAATGAAATCAGCCCTCGAAGACAAAACCTGTGGAAAAAAATTTTGCTAAGCCGCGGGGTCACAATTTCAGCAAAAATCTGAAATTCTCCAATTCTCTCAAAAATGGTGCCAAACTGTTACAAACTCTCCCCTGAAAGGTTCGGCGGTGGAAACAGAAGCCCTTTTATCATAGGAAATGAAATCAGCCCTCGAATAAAAAACCTGTGGAAAAAAATTTTTCTAAGCCCCGGGGTCACAATTTCAGTAAAAATCTGAAATTCTCCAATTCTCTCAAAAATGGTGCCAAACTGTTGCAAATTCTCCCTTGAAAGGTTTGGCGGTGGAAACAGAAGCCTTTTTAACATAGGAAAAGAAATCAGCCCTCGAAGACAAAACCTGTGAAAAAAATTTTTTCTAAGCCCCGGAGTCACAATTTCAGCAAAAATCTGATATTCACCAATTCTCTCAAAAATGGTGCCAAACTGTTGCAAATTCTCCCCTGAAAGGTTTGGAGGTGGAAACAGAAGCCTTTTCATAATAGGAAATGAAATCAGCCCTCGAAGACAAAAACTGTGGGAAAAATTTTTGCTAAGCCCCGGGGTCACAATTTCAGCAAAAATCTGAAATCCTCCAATTCTCTCAAAAATGGTGCCATACTGTTGCAAATTCTCCCCTGAAAGGTTTGGTGGTGGAAACAGAAGCCTTTTTGTCATAGGAAATGAAATGAGCCCTTGAAGACAAAACCTGTGAAAAAAAAATTTCTAAGCCCCGGGGTCACAATTTCAGCAAAAATCTTAAATTCTCCAATTCTCTCAAAAATGGTGCCAAACTGTTGCAAATTCTCCCCTGAAAGGTTTGGAGGTGGAAACAGAAGCCTTTTCATAATAGGAATTGAAATCAGCCCTCGAAGACAAAACCTGTGGGAAAAAATTTTTGCTAAGCCCCGGGGTCACAATTTCAGCAAAAATCTGAAATCCTCCAATTCTATCAAAAATGGTGCCACACTGTTGCAAATTCTCCCCTGAAAGGTTTGGTGGTGGAAACAGAAGCCTTTTTGTCATAGGAAATGAAATGAGCCCTTGAAGACAAAACCTGTGAAAAAAAAATTTCTAAGCCCCGGGGTCACAATTTCAGCAAAAATCTTAAATTCTCCAATTCTCTCAAAAATGGTGCCAAACTGTTGCAAATTCTCCCCTGAAAGGTTTGGAGGTGGAAACAGAAGCCTTTTCATAATAGGAAATGAAATCAGCCCTCGAAGACAAAACCTGTGGGAAAAATTTTTGCTAAGCCCCGGGGTCACAATTTCAGCAAAAATCTGAAATCCTCCAATTCTCTCAAAAATGGTGCCATACTGTTGCAAATTCTCCCCTGAAAGGTTTGGTGGTGGAAACAGAAGCCTTTTTGTCATAGGAAATGAAATCAGCCCTTGAAGACAAAACCTGTGAAAAAAAAATTTCTAAGCCCCGGGGTCACAATTTCCGTTAAAAATTGAAATTCTCCAATTCTCTCAAAAATGGTGCCAAACTGTTGCAAATTCTCCCCTGAAAGGTTTGGCGGTGGAAACAGAATCCTTTTTATCATAGGAAATGAAATCAGCCCTCGAAGACAAAACCTGTGGGGAAAAAAATTTCTAAGCCCCGGGGTCACAATTTCAGCAAAAAATCTGAAATTCTCCAATTCTCTCAGAAATGGTGCCAAACTGTTGCAAATTCTCCCCTGAAAGGTTTGGCAGTGGAAACAGAAGCCTTTTTATCATAGGAAATGAAATCAGCCCTCGAAGAGAAAACCTGTGGAAAAAGATTTTGCTAAGCCGCGGGGTCACAATTTCAGCAAAAATCTGAAATTCTCCAATTCTCTCAAAAACGGTGCCATACTGTTACAAACTCTCCCCTGAAAGGTTTGGCGGTGGAAACAGAAGACTTTTTATCATAGGAAATGAAATCAGGCCTTGAAGACAAAACCTGTGAAAAAAAAATTTCTAAGCCCCGGGGTCACAATTTCAGCAACAATCTTAAATTCTCCAATTCTCTCAAAAATGGTGCCAAACTGTTGCAAATTCTCCCCTGAAAGGTTTGGCGGTGGAAACAGAAGCCTTTTCATAATAGGAAATGAAATCAGCCCTCGAAGACAAAACCTGTGGAAAAAAAATTTTGCTAAGCCGCGGGGTCACAATTTCAGCAAAAATCTGAAATTCTCCAATTCTCTCAAAAATGGTGCCAAACTGTTACAAACTCTCCCCTGAAAGGTTCGGCGGTGGAAACAGAAGCCCTTTTATTATAGGAAATGAAATCAGCCCTCGAATACAAAACCTGTGGAAAAAAATTGTTCTAAGCCCCGGGGTCACAATTTCAGTAAAAATCTGAAATTCTCCAATTCTCTCAAAAATGGTGCCAAACTGTTGCAAATTCTCCCTTGAAAGGTTTGGCGGTGGAAACAGAAGCCTTTTTAACATAGGAAAAGAAATCAGCCCTCGAAGACAAAACCTGTGAAAAAAAAATTTCTAAGCCCCGGGGTCACAATTTCAGCAAAAATCTTAAATTCTCCAATTCTCTCAAAAATGGTGCCAAACTGTTGCAAATTCTCCCCTGAAAGGTTTGGAGGTGGAAACAGAAGCCTTTTCATAATAGGAAATGAAATCAGCCCTCGAAGACAAAACCTGTGGGAAAAATTTTTGCTAAGCCCCGGGGTCACAATTTCAGCAAAAATCTGAAATCCTCCAATTCTCTCAAAAATGGTGCCACACTGTTGCAAATTCTCCCCTGAAAGGTTTGGTGGTGGAAACAGAAGCCTTTTTGTCATAGGAAATGAAATGAGCCCTTGAAGACAAAACCTGTGGAAAAAAAAATTCTAAGCCCCGGGGTCACAATTTCAGCAAAAATCTTAAATTCTCCAATTCTCTCAAAAATGGTGCCAAACTGTTGCAAATTCTCCCCTGAAAGGTTTGGAGGTGGAAACAGAAGCCTTTTCATAATAGGAAATGAAATCAGCCCTCGAAGACAAAACCTGTGGGAAAAATTTTTGCTAAGCCCCGGGGTCACAATTTCAACAAAAATCTGAAATCCTCCAATTCTCTCAAAAATGGTGCCATACTGTTGCAAATTCTCCCCTGAAAGGTTTGGTGGTGGAAACAGAAGCCTTTTTGTCATAGGAAATGAAATGAGCCCTTGAAGACAAAACCTGTGAAAAAAAAATTTCTAAGCCCCGGGGTCACAATTTCAGTAAAAATCTGAAATTCTCCAATTCTCTCAAAAATGGTGCCAAACTGTTGCAAATTCTCCCCTGAAAGGTTTGGCGGTGGAAACAAAAGCCTTTTTATCATAGGAAATGAAATCAGCCCTCGACGACAAAACCGGTGGGGAAAAAAATTTCTAAGCCCCGGGGTCACAATTTCAGCAAAAAATCTGAAATTCTCCAATTCTCTCAAAAATGGAGCCAAACTGTTGCAAATTCTCCCTTGAAAGGTTTGGCAGTGGAAACAGAAGCCTTTTTATCATAGGAAATGAAATCAGCCCTGAAAGGCAAAACCTGCACGGAAAAAAATTTCTAATCCCCGGGGTCACAATTTCAGCAAAAATCTGAAATTCTCCAATTCTCTCAAAAATGGTGCCAAACTGTTGCAAATTCTCCCCTGAAAGGTTTGGCGGTGGAAACAGAAGTCTTTTTATCACAGGAAATGAAATCAGCCCTCGAAGAGAAAACCTGTGGGGAAAAATTTTTCTAATCCCCGGGGTTACAATTTCAGCAAAAATCTGAAATTCTCCAATTCTCTCAAAAATGGTGCCAAACTGTTGCAAATTCTACCCTGAAAGGTTTGGCGGTGGAAACAGAAGCCTTTTTATCATAGGAAATGAAATCAGCCCTCAACAACTTAAGCTGTGAAAAAAAGATTTCTAAGCCCCGGGGTCACAATTTCAGCAAAAATCTGAAATTCTCCAATTCTCTCAAAAATGGTGCCAAACTGTTGCAAATTCTCCCCTGAAAAGTTTGGCGGTGGAAACAGAAGCCTTTTTATCATAGGAAATGAAATCAGCCCTCGAAGGCAAAACCTGCGCGGAAAAAAATTTCTAATCCCCGGGGTCACAATTTCAGCAAAAATCTTAAATTCTCCAATTCTCTCAAAAATGGTGCCAAACTGTTGCAAATTCTCCCCTGAAAGGTTTGGCGGTGGAAACAGAAGCCTTTTTATCATACGAAATGAAATCAGCCCTCGAAGACAAAACCTGCGGAAAAATTTTTTTCTAAGCCCCGGGGTCACAATTTCAGCAAAAATCTGAAATTCTCCAATTCTCTCAAAAATGGTGCCAAACTGTTACAAACTCTCCCCTGAAAGGTTTGGCGGTGGAAACAGAAGCCCTTTTACCATAGGAAATGAAATCAGCCCTCGAATACAAAACCTGTGGGAAAAAAATTTTCTAAGCCCTGGGGTCAAAATTTGAGCAAAAATCTGAAATTCTCCAATTCTCTCAAAAATAGTGCCAAACTGTTGCAAATTCTCCCCTGAAAGGTTTGGCGGTGAAAACAGAATCCTTTTTATCATAGGAAATGAAATCAGCCCTCGACAACTTAAGCTGTGGAAAAAAATTTTCTAAGCCCCGGGGTCACAATTTCAGTAAAAATCTGAAATTCTCCAATTCTCTCAAAAATGGTGCCAAACTGTTGCAAATTCTCCCTTGAAAGGTTTGGCGGTGGAAACAGAAGCCTTTTTAACATAGGAAAAGAAATCAGTCCTCGAAGACAAAACCTGTGAAAAAAAATTTTTCTAAGCCCCGGAGTCACAATTTCAGCAAAAATCTGATATTCACCAATTCTCTCAAAAATGGTGCCAAACTGTTGCAAATTCTCCCCTGAAAGGTTTGGAGGTGGAAACAGAAGCCTTTTCATAATAGGAAATGAAATCAGCCCTCGAAGACAAAACCTGTGGGAAAAATTTTTGCTAAGCCCCGGGGTCACAATTTCAGCAAAAATCTGAAATCCTCCAATTCTCTCAAAAATGGTGCCATACTGTTGCAAATTCTCCCCTGAAAGGTTTGGTGGTGGAAACAGAAGCCTTTTTGTCATAGGAAATGAAATCAGCCCTTGAAGACAAAACCTGTGAAAAAAAAATTTCTAAGCCCCGGGGTCACAATTTCAGTAAAAATCTGAAATTCTCCAATTCTCTCAAAAATGGTGCCAAACTGTTGCAAATTCTCCCCTGAAAGGTTTGGCGGTGGAAACAGAATCCTTTTTATCATAGGAAATGAAATCAGCCCTCGAAGACAAAACCTGTGGGGAAAAAAATTTCTAAGCCCCGGGGTCACAATTTCAGCAAAAAATCTGAAATTCTCCAATTCTCTCAGAAATGGTGCCAAACTGTTGCAAATTCTCCCCTGAAAGGTTTGGCAGTGGAAACAGAAGCCTTTTTATCATAGGAAATGAAATCAGCCCTCGAAGACAAAACCTGTGGAAAAAGATTTTGCTAAGCCGCGGGGTCACAATTTCAGCAAAAATCTGAAATTCTCCAATTCTCTCAAAAACGGTGCTATACTGTTACAAACTCTCCCCTGAAAGGTTTGGCGGTGGAAACAGAAGCCCTTTTATCATAGGAAATGAAATCAGCCCTCGAATACAAAACCTGTGGGAAAAAAATTTTCTAAGCCCTGGGGTCAAAATTTGAGCAAAAATCTGAAATTCTCCAATTCTCTCAAAAATAGTGCCAAACTGTTGCAAATTCTCCCCTGAAAGGTTTGGCGGTGAAAACAGAATCCTTTTTATCATAGGAAATGAAATCAGCCCTCGACAACTTAAGCTGTGGAAAAAAATTTTCTAAGCCCCGGGGTCACAATTTCAGTAAAAATCTGAAATTCTCCAATTCTCTCAAAAATGGTGCCAAACTGTTGCAAATTCTCCCTTGAAAGGTTTGGCGGTGGAAACAGAAGCCTTTTTAACATAGGAAAAGAAATCAGTCCTCGAAGACAAAACCTGTGAAAAAAAATTTTTCTAAGCCCCGGAGTCACAATTTCAGCAAAAATCTGATATTCACCAATTCTCTCAAAAATGGTGCCAAACTGTTGCAAATTCTCCCCTGAAAGGTTTGGAGGTGGAAACAGAAGCCTTTTCATAATAGGAAATGAAATCAGCCCTCGAAGACAAAACCTGTGGGAAAAATTTTTGCTAAGCCCCGGGGTCACAATTTCAGCAAAAATCTGAAATCCTCCAATTCTCTCAAAAATGGTGCCATACTGTTGCAAATTCTCCCCTGAAAGGTTTGGTGGTGGAAACAGAAGCCTTTTTGTCATAGGAAATGAAATCAGCCCTTGAAGACAAAACCTGTGAAAAAAAAATTTCTAAGCCCCGGGGTCACAATTTCAGTAAAAATCTGAAATTCTCCAATTCTCTCAAAAATGGTGCCAAACTGTTGCAAATTCTCCCCTGAAAGGTTTGGCGGTGGAAACAGAATCCTTTTTATCATAGGAAATGAAATCAGCCCTCGAAGACAAAACCTGTGGGGAAAAAAATTTCTAAGCCCCGGGGTCACAATTTCAGCAAAAAATCTGAAATTCTCCAATTCTCTCAGAAATGGTGCCAAACTGTTGCAAATTCTCCCCTGAAAGGTTTGGCAGTGGAAACAGAAGCCTTTTTATCATAGGAAATGAAATCAGCCCTCGAAGACAAAACCTGTGGAAAAAGATTTTGCTAAGCCGCGGGGTCACAATTTCAGCAAAAATCTGAAATTCTCCAATTCTCTCAAAAACGGTGCTATACTGTTACAAACTCTCCCCTGAAAGGTTTGGCGGTGGAAACAGAAGCCCTTTTATCATAGGAAATGAAATCAGCCCTCGAATACAAAACCTGTGGGAAAAAAGTTTTCTAAGCCCTTGGGTCAAAATTTGAGCAAAAATCTGAAATTCTCCAATTCTTTCAAAAATAGTGCCAAACTGTTGCAAATTCTCCCCTGAAAGGTTTGGCGGTGGAAACAAAAGCCTTTTTATCATAGGAAATGAAATCAGCCCTCGAATACAAAACCTGTGGGAAAAAAATTTCTAAGCCCCGGGGTCACAATTTCAGCAAAAATCTGAAATCAATTCTCTCAAAAATGGTGCCATACTGTTGCAAATTCTCCCCTGAAAGGTTTGGTGGTGGAAACGGAAGCCTTTTTGTCATAGGAAATAAAATCAGCCCTTGATAACAAAACCTGTGGAAAAAAACTTCTAAGCCCCGGGGTCACAATTTCAGTAAAAATCTGAAATTCTCCAATTCTCTCAAAAATGGTGCCAAACTGTTGCAAATTCTCCCCTGAAAGGTTTGGCGGTGGAAACAGAAGCCTTTTTATCATAGGAAATGAAATCAGCCCTCAACAACTTAAGCTGTGAAAAAAAGATTTCTAAGCCCCTGGTCACAATTTCAGCAAAAATCTGAAATTCTCCAATTCTCTCAAAAATGGTGCCAAACTGTTGCAAATTCTCCCCTGAAAGGTTTGGCGGTGGAAACAGAAGTCTTTTTATCACAGGAAATGAAATCAGCCCTCGAAGAGAAAACCTGTGGGGAAAAATTTTTCTAAGCCCCGGAGTCACAATTTGAGGAAAAATCTGAAATTCTCCAATTCTCTCAAAAATGGTGCCAAACTGTTGCAAATTCTCCCTTGAAAGGTTTGGCAGTGGAAACAGAAGCCTTTTTATCATAGGAAATGAAATCAGCCCTGAAAGGCAAAACCTGCACGGAAAAAAATTTGTAAGCCCCGGGGTCACAATTTCAGCAAAAATCTGAAATTCTCCAATTCTCTCAAAAATGGTGCCAAACTGTTGCAAATTCTCCCCTGAAAGGTTTGGCGGTGGAAACAGAAGTCTTTTTATCACAGGAAATGAAATCAGCCCTCGAAGAGAAAACCTGTGGGGAAAAATTTTTCTAATCCCCGGGGTTACAATTTCAGCAAAAATCTGAAATTCTCCAATTCTCTCAAAAATGGTGCCAAACTGTTGCAAATTCTCCCCTGAAAAGTTTGGCGGTGGAAACAGAAGCCTTTTTATCATAGGAAATGAAATCAGCCCTCGAAGGCAAAACCTGCGCGGAAAAAAATTTCTAATCCCCGGGGTCACAATTTCAGCAAAAATCTTAAATTCTCCAATTCTCTCAAAAATGGTGCCAAACTGTTGCAAATTCTCCCCTGAAAGGTTTGGCGGTGGAAACAGAAGCCTTTTTATCATACGAAATGAAATCAGCCCTCGAAGACAAAACCTGCGGAAAAATTTTTTTCTAAGCCCCGGGGTCACAATTTCAGCAAAAATCTGAAATTCTCCAATTCTCTCAAAAATGGTGCCAAACTGTTACAAACTCTCCCCTGAAAGGTTTGGCGGTGGAAACAGAAGCCCTTTTACCATAGGAAATGAAATCAGCCCTCGAATACAAAACCTGTGGGAAAAAAATTTTCTAAGCCCTGGGGTCAAAATTTGAGCAAAAATCTGAAATTCTCCAATTCTCTGAAAAATAGTGCCAAACTGTTGCAAATTCTCCCCTGAAAGGTTTGGCGGTGGAAACAGAAGCCTTTTTATCATAGGAAATGAAATCAGCCCTCGACAACTTAAGCTGTGGAAAAAAATTTTCTAAGCCCCGGGGTCACAATTTCAGTAAAAATCTGAAATTCTCCAATTCTCTCAAAAATGGTGCCAAACTGTTGCAAATTCTCCCTTGAAAGGTTTGGCGGTGGAAACAGAAGCCTTTTTAACATAGGAAAAGAAATCAGTCCTCGAAGACAAAACCTGTGAAAAAAAAATTTTCTAAGCCCCGGAGTCACAATTTCAGCAAAAATCTGATATTCACCAATTCTCTCAAAAATGGTGCCAAACTGTTGCAAATTCTCCCCTGAAAGGTTTGGAGGTGGAAACAGAAGCCTTTTCATAATAGGAAATGAAATCAGCCCTCGAAGACAAAACCTGTGGGAAAAATTTTTGCTAAGCCCCGGGGTCACAATTTCAGCAAAAATCTGAAATCCTCCAATTCTCTCAAAAATGGTGCCATACTGTTGCAAATTCTCCCCTGAAAGGTTTGGTGGTGGAAACAGAAGCCTTTTTGTCATAGGAAATGAAATCAGCCCTTGAAGACAAAACCTGTGAAAAAAAAATTTCTAAGCCCCGGGGTCACAATTTCAGTAAAAATCTGAAATTCTCCAATTCTCTCAAAAATGGTGCCAAACTGTTGCAAATTCTCCCCTGAAAGGTTTGGCGGTGGAAACAGAATCCTTTTTATCATAGGAAATGAAATCAGCCCTCGAAGACAAAACCTGTGGGGAAAAAAATTTCTAAGCCCCGGGGTCACAATTTCAGCAAAAAATCTGAAATTCTCCAATTCTCTCAGAAATGGTGCCAAACTGTTGCAAATTCTCCCCTGAAAGGTTTGGCAGTGGAAACAGAAGCCTTTTTATCATAGGAAATGAAATCAGCCCTCGAAGACAAAACCTGTGGAAAAAGATTTTGCTAAGCCGCGGGGTCACAATTTCAGCAAAAATCTGAAATTCTCCAATTCTCTCAAAAACGGTGCTATACTGTTACAAACTCTCCCCTGAAAGGTTTGGCGGTGGAAACAGAAGCCCTTTTATCATAGGAAATGAAATCAGCCCTCGAATACAAAACCTGTGGGAAAAAAGTTTTCTAAGCCCTTGGGTCAAAATTTGAGCAAAAATCTGAAATTCTCCAATTCTTTCAAAAATAGTGCCAAACTGTTGCAAATTCTCCCCTGAAAGGTTTGGCGGTGGAAACAAAAGCCTTTTTATCATAGGAAATGAAATCAGCCCTCGAATACAAAACCTGTGGGAAAAAAATTTCTAAGCCCCGGGGTCACAATTTCAGCAAAAATCTGAAATCAATTCTCTCAAAAATGGTGCCATACTGTTGCCAATTCTCCCCTGAAAGGTTTGGTGGTGGAAACGGAAGCCTTTTTGTCATAGGAAATAAAATCAGCCCTTGATAACAAAACCTGTGGAAAAAAACTTCTAAGCCCCGGGGTCACAATTTCAGTAAAAATCTGAAATTCTCCAATTCTCTCAAAAATGGTGCCAAACTGTTGCAAATTCTCCCCTGAAAGGTTTGGCGGTGGAAACAGAAGCCTTTTTATCATAGGAAATGAAATCAGCCCTCAACAACTTAAGCTGTGAAAAAAAGATTTCTAAGCCCCTGGTCACAATTTCAGCAAAAATCTGAAATTCTCCAATTCTCTCAAAAATGGTGCCAAACTGTTGCAAATTCTCCCCTGAAAGGTTTGGCGGTGGAAACAGAAGTCTTTTTATCACAGGAAATGAAATCAGCCCTCGAAGAGAAAACCTGTGGGGAAAAATTTTTCTAAGCCCCGGAGTCACAATTTGAGGAAAAATCTGAAATTCTCCAATTCTCTCAAAAATGGTGCCAAACTGTTGCAAATTCTCCCTTGAAAGGTTTGGCAGTGGAAACAGAAGCCTTTTTATCATAGGAAATGAAATCAGCCCTGAAAGGCAAAACCTGCACGGAAAAAAATTTCTAATCCCCGGGGTCACAATTTCAGCAAAAATCTGAAATTCTCCAATTCTCTCAAAAATGGTGCCAAACTGTTGCAAATTCTCCCCTGAAAGGTTTGGCGGTGGAAACAGAAGTCTTTTTATCACAGGAAATGAAATCAGCCCTCGAAGAGAAAACCTGTGGGGAAAAATTTTTCTAATCCCCGGGGTTACAATTTCAGCAAAAATCTGAAATTCTCCAATTCTCTCAAAAATGGTGCCAAACTGTTGCAAATTCTACCCTGAAAGGTTTGGCGGTGGAAACAGAAGCCTTTTTATCATAGGAAATGAAATCAGCCCTCAACAACTTAAGCTGTGAAAAAAAGATTTCTAAGCCCCGGGGTCACAATTTCAGCAAAAATCTGAAATTCTCCAATTCTCTCAAAAATGGTGCCAAACTGTTGCAAATTCTCCCCTGAAAAGTTTGGCGGTGGAAACAGAAGCCTTTTTATCATAGGAAATGAAATCAGCCCTCGAAGGCAAAACCTGCGCGGAAAAAAATTTCTAATCCCCGGGGTCACAATTTCAGCAAAAATCTGAAATTCTCCAATTCTCTCAAAAATGGTGCCAAACTGTTGCAAATTCTCCCCTGAAAGGTTTGGCGGTGGAAACAGAATCCTTTTTATCATAGGAAATGAAATCAGCCCTCGAAGACAAAACCTGTGGGGAAAAAAATTTCTAAGCCCCGGGGTCACAATTTCAGCAAAAAATCTGAAATTCTCCAATTCTCTCAGAAATGGTGCCAAACTGTTGCAAATTCTCCCCTGAAAGGTTTGGCAGTGGAAACAGAAGCCTTTTTATCATAGGAAATGAAATCAGCCCTCGAAGACAAAACCTGTGGAAAAAGATTTTGCTAAGCCGCGGTGTCACAATTTCAGCAAAAATCTGAAATTCTCCAATTCTCTCAAAAACGGTGCCATACTGTTACAAACTCTCCCCTGAAAGGTTTGGCGGTGGAAACAGAAGACTTTTTATCATAGGAAATGAAATCAGGCCTTGAAGACAAAACCTGTGAAAAAAAAATTTCTAAGCCCCGGGGTCACAATTTCAGCAACAATCTTAAATTCTCCAATTCTCTCAAAAATGGTGCCAAACTGTTGCAAATTCTCCCCTGAAAGGTTTGGCGGTGGAAACAAAAGCCTTTTTATCATAGGAAATGAAATCAGCCCTCGACGACAAAACCGGTGGGGAAAAAAATTTCTAAGCCCCGGGGTCACAATTTCAGCAAAAAATCTGAAATTCTCCAATTCTCTCAAAAATGGTGCCAAACTGTTGCAAATTCTCCCCTGAAAGGTTTGGCAGTGGAAACAGAAGCCTTTTTATCATAGGAAATGAAATCAGCCCTCGAAGGCAAAACCTGCGCGGAAAAAAATTTCTAATCCCCGGGGTCACAATTTCAGCAAAAATCTGAAATCCTCCAATTCTCTCAAAAATGGTGCCATACTGTTGCAAATTCTCCCCTGAAAGGTTTGGTGGTTGAAACAGAAGCCTTTTTGTCATAGGAAATGAAATCAGCCCTTGAAGACAAAACCTGTGAAAAAAAAATTTCTAAGCCCCGGGGTCACAATTTGAGCAAAAATCTGAAATTCTCCTATTCTCTCAAAAATGGTGCCAAACTGTTGCAAATTCTCCCCTGAAAGGTTTGGCGGTGGAAACAGAAGCCTTTTTATCATAGGAAATGAAATCAGCCCTCGAAGACAAAACCTGTGGAAAAAAATTTTGCTAAGCCGCAGGGTCACAATTTGAGCAAAAATCTGAAATTCTCCAATTCTCTCAAAAATGGTGCCAAACTGTTGCAAATTCTCCCCTGAAACGTTTGGTAGTGGAAACAGAAGCCTTTTTATCATAGGAAATGAAATCAGCCCTCGACGACAAAACCTGTGGGGAGAAAAATTTCTAAGCCCCGGGGTCACAATTTCAGCAAAAAATCTGAAATTCTCCAATTCTCTCAAAAATGGTGCCAAACTGTTGCAAATTCTCCCCTGAAAGGTTTGGCAGTGGAAACAGAAGCCTTTTTATCATAGGAAATGAAATCAGCCCTCGAAGACAAAACCTGCGGGAAAAATTTTTTCTAAGCTCCGGGGTCACAATTTCAGCAAAAATCTAAAATTCTCCAATTCTCTCAAAAATGGTGCCAAACTGTTGCAAATTCTCCCCTGAAAGGTTTGGAGGTGGAAACAGAAGCCTTTTCATAATAGGAAATGAAATCAGCCCTCGAAGACAAAACCTGTGGGAAAAATTTTTGCTAAGCCCCGGGGTCACAATTTCAGCAAAAATCTGAAATCCTCCAATTCTCTCAAAAATGGTGCCACACTGTTGCAAATTCTCCCCTGAAAGGTTTGGTGGTGGAAACAGAAGCCTTTTTGTCATAGGAAATGAAATGAGCCCTTGAAGACAAAACCTGTGAAAAAAAAATTTCTAAGGCCCGGGGTCACAATTTCAGCAAAAATCTTAAATTCTCCAATTCTCTCAAAAATGGTGCCAAACTGTTGCAAATTCTCCCCTGAAAGGTTTGGAGGTGGAAACAGAAGCCTTTTCATAATAGGAAATGAAATCAGCCCTCGAAGACAAAACCTGTGGGAAAAATTTTTGCTAAGCCCCGGGGTCACAATTTCAACAAAAATCTGAAATCCTCCAATTCTCTCAAAAATGGTGCCATACTGTTGCAAATTCTCCCCTGAAAGGTTTGGTGGTGGAAACAGAAGCCTTTTTGTCATAGGAAATGAAATGAGCCCTTGAAGACAAAACCTGTGAAAAAAAAATTTCTAAGCCCCGGGGTCACAATTTCAGTAAAAATCTGAAATTCTCCAATTCTCTCAAAAATGGTGCCAAACTGTTGCAAATTCTCCCCTGAAAGGTTTGGCGGTGGAAACAAAAGCCTTTTTATCATAGGAAATGAAATCAGCCCTCGACGACAAAACCGGTGGGGAAAAAAATTTCTAAGCCCCGGGGTCACAATTTCAGCAAAAAATCTGAAATTCTCCAATTCTCTCAAAAATGGTGCCAAACTGTTGCAAATTCTCCCCTGAAAGGTTTGGCAGTGGAAACAGAAGCCTTTTTATCATAGGAAATGAAATCAGCCCTCGAAGGCAAAACCTGCGCGGAAAAAAATTTCTAATCCCCGGGGTCACAATTTCAGCAAAAATCTGAAATCCTCCAATTCTCTCAAAAATGGTGCCATACTGTTGCAAATTCTCCCCTGAAAGGTTTGGTGGTTGAAACAGAAGCCTTTTTGTCATAGGAAATGAAATCAGCCCTTGAAGACAAAACCTGTGAAAAAAAAATTTCTAAGCCCCGGGGTCACAATTTGAGCAAAAATCTGAAATTCTCCAATTCTCTCAAAAATGGTGCCAAACTGTTGCAAATTCTCCCCTGAAAGGTTTGGCGGTGGAAACAGAAGCCTTTTTATCATAGGAAATGAAATCAGCCCTCGAAGACAAAACCTGTGGAAAAAATTTTTGCTAAGCCGCGGGGTCACAATTTGAGCAAAAATCTGAAATTCTCCAATTCTCTCAAAAATGGTGCCAAACTGTTGCAAATTCTCCCCTGAAACGTTTGGTAGTGGAAACAGAAGCCTTTTTATCATAGGAAATGAAATCAGCCCTCGACGACAAAACCTGTGGGGAGAAAAATTTCTAAGCCCCGGGGTCACAATTTCAGCAAAAAATCTGAAATTCTCCAATTCTCTCAAAAATGGTGCCAAACTGTTGCAAATTCTCCCCTGAAAGGTTTGGCAGTGGAAACAGAAGCCTTTTTATCATAGGAAATGAAATCAGCCCTCGAAGACAAAACCTGCGGGAAAAAATTTTTCTAAGCTCCGGGGTCACAATTTCAGCAAAAATCTAAAATTCTCCAATTCTCTCAAAAATGGTGCCAAACTGTTGCAAATTCTCCCCTGAAAGGTTTGGCGGTGGAAACAGAAGCCTTTTTATCATAGGAAATGAAATCAGCCCTCGACAACTTAAGCTGTGAAAAAAAAAATTCTAAGCACCGGGGTCACAATTTCAGTAAAAATCTGAAATTCTCCAATTCTCTCAAAAATGGTGCCAAACTGTTGCAAATTCTCCCTTGAAAGGTTTGGCGGTGGAAATAGAAGCCTTTTTAACATAGGAAAAGAAATCAGCCCTCGAAGACAAAACCTGTGAAAAAAAAATTTTCTAAGCCCCGGAGTCACAATTTCAGCAAAAATCTGATATTCACCAATTCTCTCAAAAATGGTGCCAAACTGTTGCAAATTCTCCCCTGAAAGGTTTGGAGGTGGAAACAGAAGCCTTTTCATAATAGGAAATGAAATCAGCCCTCGAAGACAAAACCTGTGAAAAAAAATTTTTCTAAGCCCCGGGGTCACAATTTTAGCAAAAATCTGAAATTCTCCAATTCTCTCAAAAATGGTGCCAAACTGTTACAAACTCTCCCCTGAAAGGTTTGGCAGTGGAAACAGAAGCCCTTTTATCATAGGAAATGAAATCAGCCCTCGAATACAAAACCTGTGAAAAAAAAATTTCTAAGCCCCGGGGTCACAATTTCAGCAAAAATCTTAAATTCTCCAATTCTCTCAAAAATGGTGCCAAACTGTTGCAAATTCTCCCCTGAAAGGTTTGGCGGTGGAAACAGAAGCCTTTTTATCATACGAAATGAAATCAGCCCTCGAAGACAAAACCTGCGGAAAAATTTTTTTCTAAGCCCCGGGGTCACAATTTCAGCAAAAATCTGAAATTCTCCAATTCTCTCAAAAATGGTGCCAAACTGTTACAAACTCTCCCCTGAAAGGTTTGGCGGTGGAAACAGAAGCCCTTTTACCATAGGAAATGAAATCAGCCCTCGAATACAAAACCTGTGGGAAAAAAATTTTCTAAGCCCCGGGGTCACAATTTGAGCAAAAATCTGAAATTCTCCAATTCTCTCAAAAATAGTGCCAAACTGTTGCAAATTCTCCCCTGAAAGGTTTGGCGGTGAAAACAGAATCCTTTTTATCATAGGAAATGAAATCAGCCCTCGACAACTTAAGCTGTGGAAAAAAATTTTCTAAGCCCCGGGGTCACAATTTCAGTAAAAATCTGAAATTCTCCAATTCTCTCAAAAATGGTGCCAAACTGTTGCAAATTCTCCCTTGAAAGGTTTGGCGGTGGAAACAGAAGCCTTTTTAACATAGGAAAAGAAATCAGTCCTCGAAGACAAAACCTGTGAAAAAATTTTTTTCTAAGCCCCGGAGTCACAATTTCAGCAAAAATCTGATATTCACCAATTCTCTCAAAAATGGTGCCAAACTGTTGCAAATTCTCCCCTGAAAGGTTTGGAGGTGGAAACAGAAGCCTTTTCATAATAGGAAATGAAATCAGCCCTCGAAGACAAAACCTGTGGGAAAAATTTTTGCTAAGCCCCGGGGTCACAATTTCAGCAAAAATCTGAAATCCTCCAATTCTCTCAAAAATGGTGCCATACTGTTGCAAATTCTCCCCTGAAAGGTTTGGTGGTGGAAACAGAAGCCTTTTTGTCATAGGAAATGAAATCAGCCCTTGAAGACAAAACCTGTGAAAAAAAAATTTCTAAGCCCCGGGGTCACAATTTCAGTAAAAATCTGAAATTCTCCAATTCTCTCAAAAATGGTGCCAAACTGTTGCAAATTCTCCCCTGAAAGGTTTGGCGGTGGAAACAGAAGCCTTTTTATCATAGGAAATGAAATCAGCCCTCGAAGACAAAACCTGTGGAAAAAAATTTTGCTAAGCCGCGGGGTCACAATTTGAGCAAAAATCTGAAATTCTCCAATTCTCTCAAAAATGGTGCCAAACTGTTGCAAATTCTCCCCTGAAACGTTTGGTAGTGGAAACAGAAGCCTTTTTATCATAGGAAATGAAATCAGCCCTCGACGACAAAACCTGTGGGGAGAAAAATTTCTAAGCCCCGGGGTCACAATTTCAGCAAAAAATCTGAAATTCTCCAATTCTCTCAAAAATGGTGCCAAACTGTTGCAAATTCTCCCCTGAAAGGTTTGGCAGTGGAAACAGAAGCCTTTTTATCATAGGAAATGAAATCAGCCCTCGAAGACAAAACCTGCGGGAAAAAATTTTTCTAAGCTCCGGGGTCACAATTTCAGCAAAAATCTAAAATTCTCCAATTCTCTCAAAAATGGTGCCAAACTGTTGCAAATTCTCCCCTGAAAGGTTTGGCGGTGGAAACAGAAGCCTTTTTATCATAGGAAATGAAATCAGCCCTCGACAACTTAAGCTGTGAAAAAAAAAAATTCTAAGCCCCGGGGTCACAATTTCAGTAAAAATCTGAAATTCTCCAATTCTCTCAAAAATGGTGCCAAACTGTTGCAAATTCTCCCTTGAAAGGTTTGGCGGTGGAAATAGAAGCCTTTTTAACATAGGAAAAGAAATCAGCCCTCGAAGACAAAACCTGTGAAAAAAAAATTTTCTAAGCCCCGGAGTCACAATTTCAGCAAAAATCTGATATTCACCAATTCTCTCAAAAATGGTGCCAAACTGTTGCAAATTCTCCCCTGAAAGGTTTGGAGGTGGAAACAGAAGCCTTTTCATAATAGGAAATGAAATCAGCCCTCGAAGACAAAACCTGTGAAAAAAAATTTTTCTAAGCCCCGGGGTCACAATTTTAGCAAAAATCTGAAATTCTCCAATTCTCTCAAAAATGGTGCCAAACTGTTACAAACTCTCCCCTGAAAGGTTTGGCAGTGGAAACAGAAGCCCTTTTATCATAGGAAATGAAATCAGCCCTCGAATACAAAACCTGTGAAAAAAAAATTTCTAAGCCCCGGGGTCACAATTTCAGCAAAAATCTTAAATTCTCCAATTCTCTCAAAAATGGTGCCAAACTGTTGCAAATTCTCCCCTGAAAGGTTTGGCGGTGGAAACAGAAGCCTTTTTATCATACGAAATGAAATCAGCCCTCGAAGACAAAACCTGCGGAAAAAATTTTTTCTAAGCCCCGGGGTCACAATTTCAGCAAAAATCTGAAATTCTCCAATTCTCTCAAAAATGG
>NW_028149264.1:0-18000 GCF_964270895.1 Podarcis filfolensis
AGGGCTAATTCTGTTTCCGATGATAAGAACCCATCTTTTTACACCGAAAAAGGTTTCAGGGGATCGTTTGCAACAGCTTGGCACCATTTTTGAGTGAATTGCAGAACGTCAGATTTTTGCTGAAATTGTGACCGCGCGGCTTAGGGATTTTTTCAAAAAAAGTTGTTCAGACGTCGAGGGCTAAGTCTGTTTCCGATGATAAAAACCCATCTGTTTCCACTGAAAAACCTTTCAGGGGATCGTTTGCAACAGCTTGGCACCATTTTTGAGTGAAATGCAGAACGCCAGATTTTTGCTGAAATTGTGACCGCGCGGCTTAGGGATTTTTTGAAAAAAAAGTTTTTCAGACGTCGAGGGCTAATTCTGTTTCCGATGATAAGAACCCATCTTTTTCCACCGAAAAACCTTTGAGGGGATCGTTTGCAACAGCTTGGCACCATTTTTGAGTGAATTGCAGAACGTCAGATTTTTCCGGAAATTGTGACCGCGCGGCTTAGGGATTTTTTCAAAAAAAGTTGTTCAGACGTCGAGGGCTAAGTCTGCTTCCGATGATAAAAACCCATCTGTTTCCACCGAAAAACCTTTCAGGGCATCCTTTACAACAGCATGGCATCATTTTTGAGTGAATTGCAGAACGTCAGATTTTTCCTGAAATTGTGACCGCGCGGCTTAGGGATTTTTTTAAAAAAAGTTGTTCAGACGTCGAGGGCTAAGTCTGTTTCCGATGATAAAAACCCATCTGTTTCCACTGAAAAACCTTTCAGGGGATCCTTTACAACAGCATGGCATCATTTTTGAGTGAATTGCAGAACGTCAGATTTTTGCTGAAATTGTGACCGCGCGGCTTAGGGATTTTTTTCAAAAAAAGTTGTTCAGACGTCGAGGGCTATTTCTGTTTCCGATGATAAGAACCCATTTTTTTCCACCGAAAAACCTTTCAGGGCATCGTTTACAACAGCTTGGCACCATTTTTGAGTGAATTGCAGAACGTCAGATTTTTGCTGAAATTGTGACCGCGCGGCTTAGGGATTTTTTCAAAAAAAGTTGTTCAGACGTCGAGGGCTAAGTCTGTTTCCGATGATAAGAACCCATCTTTTTCCACCGAAAAACCTTTCAGGGCATCGTTTACAACAGCTTGGCACCATTTTTGAGTGAATTGCAGAACGTCAGATTTTTGCTGAAATTGTGACCGCGCGGCTTAGGGATTTTTTCAAAAAAAGTTGTTCAGACGTCAAACGGCTAGTTCTGTTTCTGATGCTAAAAACCCATCTGTTTCCACCGAAAAACCTTTCAGGGGATCCTTTGCAACAGCTTGGCGCCATTTTTGAGTGAATTGCAGAACCTCAGATTTTTGCTGAAATTGTGACCGCGCGGCTTAGTGATTTTTTCAAAAAAAGTTGTTCAGACGTCGAGGGCTAAGTTTGTTTCCGATGATAAAAACCCATCTGTTTCCACTGAAAAACCTTTCAGGGGATCGTTTGCAACAGCTTGGCACCATTTTTGAGTGAATTGCAGAACGTCAGATTTTTGCTGAAATTGTGACCGCGCGGCTTAGGGATTTTTTCAATAAAAGTTGTTCAGACGTCGAGGGCTATTTCTGTTTCCGATGATAAGAACCCGTCTTTTTCCACCAAAAAACCTTTCAGGGCATCGTTTACAACAGCTTGGCACCATTTTTGAGTGAATTGCAGAACGTCAGATTTTTGCTGAAATTGTGACTGCGCGGCTTAGGGATTTTTTCAAAAAAAGTTGTTCAGACGTCGAGGGCTAATTCTGTTTTCGATGATAAAAACCCATCTGTTTCCACCGAAAAACCTTTCAGGGGATCCTTTGCAACAGCTTGGCACCATTTTTGAGTGAATTGCAGAACGTCAGATTTTTGCTGAAATTGTGACCGCGCGGCTTAGGGATTTTTTCAAAAAAAGTTGTTCATACGTAGAGGGCTAAGTCTGTTTCCGATGATAAAAACCCATCTGTTTCCACTGAAAAACCTTTCAGGGGATCGTTTGCAACACCTTGGCACCATTTTTGAGTGAATTGCAGATCGTCAGATTTTTGCTGAAATTCTGACCGCGCGGCTTAGGGATTTTTTCAAAAAAAGTTGTTCAGACGTCAAGGGCTAATTCTGTTTCCGATGATAAAGAGCATCTGTTTCCCCCGAAAAACCTTTCAGGGGATCGCTTGCAACAGCTTGGCACCATTTTTGAGTGAATTGCAGAACGTCAGATTTTTGCTGAAATTGTGACCGCGCGGCTTAGGGATTTTTTTCAAAAAAAGTTGTTCAGACGTCGAGGGCTATTTCTGTTTCCGATGATAAGAACCCATCTTTTTCCACCTTAAAACCTTTCAGGGCATCGTTTACAACAGCTTGGCACCATTTTTGAGTGAATTGCAGAACGTCAGATTTTTGCTGAAATTGTGACCGCGCGGCTTAGGGATTTTTTCAAAAAAAGTTGTTCAGACGTCAAACGGCTAGTTCTGTTTCGGATGATAAAAACCCATCTGTTTCCACCGAAAAACCTTTCAGGGGATCCTTTGCAACAGCTTGGCGCCATTTTTGAGTGAATTGCAGAACGTCAGATTTTTGCTGAAATTGTGACCGCGCGGCTTACGGATTTTTTCAAAAAAAGTTGTTCAGACGTCGAGGGCTAAGTCTGTTTCCGATGATAAAAACCCATCTTTTTCCACCAAAAACCTTTCAGGGGATTGTTTGCAACAGCTTGGCACCATTTTTGAGTGAATTGCAGAACGTCAGATTTTTGCTGAAATTGTGACCGCGCGGCTTAGGGATTTTTTCAAAAAAAGTTGTTCAGACGTCGAGGGCTAAGTCTGTTTCCGATGATAAAAACCCATCTGTTTCCACTGAAAAACCTTTCAGGGGATCGTTTGCAACAGCTTGGCATCATTTTTGAGTGAATTGCAGAACGTCAGATTTTTCCTGAAATTGTATACGCGCGGCTTAGGGAATTTTTCAAAAAAGGTTGTTCAGACTTCAAACGGCTAGTTCTGTTTCTGATGCTAAAAACCCATCTGTTTCCACCGAAAAACCTTTCAGGGGATCCTTTGCAACAGCTTGGCGCCATTTTTGAGTGAATTGCAGAACGTCAGATTTTTGCTGAAATTGTGACCGCGCGGCTTAGGGATTTTTTCAAAAAAAGTTGTTCAGACGTCGAGGGCTAATTCTGTTTCCGATGATAAGAACCCATCTTTTTACACCGAAAAAGGTTTCAGGGGATCGTTTGCAACAGCTTGGCACCATTTTTGAGTGAATTGCAGAACGTCAGATTTTTGCTGAAATTGTGACCGCGCGGCTTACGGATTTTTTCAAAAAAAGTTGTTCAGACGTCGAGGGCTAAGTCTGTTTCCGATGATAAAAACCCATCTGTTTCCACTGAAAAACCTTTCAGGGGATAGTTTGCAACACCTTGGCACCATTTATGTGTGAAATGCAGAACGTCAGATTTTTGCTGAAATTGTGACCGAGCGACTTAGGGATTTTTTTAAAAAAAGTTGTTCAGACGTCGAGGGCTAATTCTGTTTCCGATGATAAGAACCCATCTGTTCCCACCGAAAAACCTTTCAGGGGATCGTTTGCAACAGCTTGGCACCATATTTGAGTGAATTGCAGAACGTCAGATTTTTGCTGAAATTGTGACCGCGTGGCTTAGGGATTTTTTCAAAAAAAGTTGTTCAGACGTCGAGGGCTAATTCTGTTTCCGATGATAAAGAGCATCTGTTTCCCCCGAAAAACCTTTCAGGGGATCGCTTGCAACAGCTTGGCACCATTTTTGAGTGAATTGCAGAACGTCAGATTTTTGCTGAAATTGTGACCGCGCGGCTTAGGGATTTTTTCAAAAAAAGTTGTTCAGACGTCGAGGGCTAATTCTGTTTCCGATGATAAAGAGCATCTGTTTCCCCCGAAAAACCTTTCAGGGGATCGCTTGCAACAGCTTGGCACCATTTTTGAGTGAATTGCAGATCGTCAGATTTTTGCTGAAATTGTGACCGCGCGGCTTAGGGATTTTTTCAAAAAAAGTTGTTCAGACGTCGAGGGCTAAGTCTGTTTCCGATGATAAAAACCCATCTGTTTCCACTGAAAAACCTTTCAGGGGATCGTTTGCAACAGCTTGGCATCATTTTTGAGTGAATTGCAGAACGTCAGATTTTTCCTGAAATTGTATACGCGCGGCTTAGGGAATTTTTCAAAAAAGGTTGTTCAGACTTCAAACGGCTAGTTCTGTTTCTGATGCTAAAAACCCATCTGTTTCCACCGAAAAACCTTTCAGGGGATCCTTTGCAACAGCTTGGCGCCATTTTTGAGTGAATTGCAGAACGTCAGATTTTTGCTGAAATTGTGACCGCGCGGCTTAGGGATTTTTTCAAAAAAAGTTGTTCAGACGTCGAGGGCTAATTCTGTTTCCGATGATAAGAACCCATCTTTTTACACCGAAAAAGGTTTCAGGGGATCGTTTGCAACAGCTTGGCACCATTTTTGAGTGAATTGCAGAACGTCAGATTTTTGCTGAAATTGTGACCGCGCGGCTTACGGATTTTTTCAAAAAAAGTCGAGGGCTAAGTCTGTTTCCGATGATAAAAACCAATCTGTTTCCACTGAAAAACCTTTCAGGGGATGGTTTGCAACACCTTGGCACCATTTATGTGTGAAATGCAGAACGTCAGATTTTTGCTGAAATTGTGACCGCGCGGTTTAGGGATTTTTTCAAAAAAAGTTGTTCAGACGTCGAGGGCTAATTCTGTTTCCGATGATAAGAACCCATCTGTTCCCACCGAAAAACCTTTCAGGGCATCGTTTACAACAGCTTGGCACCATATTTGAGTGAATTGCAGAACGTCAGATTTTTGCTGAAATTGTGACCGCGTGGCTTAGGGATTTTTTCAAAAAAAGTTGTTCAGACGTCGAGGGCTAATTCTGTTTCCGATGATAAAGAGCATCTGTTTCCCCCAAAAAACCTTTCAGGGGATCGCTTGCAACAGCTTGGCACCATTTTTGAGTGAATTGCAGAACGTCAGATTTTTGCTGAAATTGTGACCGCGCGGCTTAGGGATTTTTTCAAAAAAAGTTGTTCATACGTAGAGGGCTAAGTCTGTTTCCGATGATAAAAACCCATCTGTTTCCACTGAAAAACCTTTCAGGGGATCGTTAGCAACAGCTTGGCACCATTTTTGAGTGAATTGCAGATCGTCAGATTTTTGCTGAAATTGTGACCGCGCGGCTTAGGGATTTTTTCAAAAAAAGTTCTTCAGACGTCGAGGGCTAATTCTGTTTCCGATGATAAAGAGCATCTGTTTCCCCCGAAAAACCTTTCAGGGGATCGCTTGCAACAGCTTGGCACCATTTTTGAGTGAATTGCAGATCGTCAGATTTTTGCTGAAATTGTGACCGCGCGGCTTAGGGATTTTTTCAAAAAAAGTTGTTCAGACGTCGAGGGCTAATTCTGTTTCCGATGATAAAGAGCATCTGTTTCCCCCGAAAAACCTTTCAGGGGATCGCTTGCAACAGCTTGGCACCATTTTTGAGTGAATTGCAGAACGTCAGATTTTTGCTGAAATTGTGACCGCGCGGCTTAGGGATTTTTTCAAAAAAAGTTGTTCAGACGTCAAACGGCTAGTTCTGTTTCTGATGATAAAAACCCATCTGTTTCCACCGAAAAACCTTTCAGGGGATCCTTTGCAACAGCTTGGCGCCATTTTTGAGTGAATTGCAGAACGTCAGATTTTTGCTGAAATTGTGACCGCGCGGCTTAGGGATTTTTTCAAAAAAAGTTGTTCAGACGTCGAGGGCTAAGTCTGTTTCCGATGATAAAAACCCATCTTTTTCCACCAAAAACCTTTCAGGGCATCGTTTACAACAGCTTGGCAACATTTTTGAGTGAATTGCAGAACGTCAGATTTTTGCTGAAATTGTGACCGCGCGGCTTAGGGATTTTTCCAAAAAAAGTTGTTCAGACGTCGAGGGCTAAGTCTGTTTCCGATGATAAAAACCCATCTGTTTCCACTGAAAAACCTTTCAGGGGATTGTTTGCAACAGCTTGGCACCATTTTTGAGTGAATTGCAGAACGTCAGATTTTTGCTGAAATTGTGACCGCGCGGCTTAGGGATTTTTTCAAAAAAAGTTGTTCAGACGTCGAGGGCTAAGTCTGTTTCCGATGATAAAAACCCATCTGTTTCCACCGAAAAATCTTTCAGGGGATCCTTTGCAACAGCTTGGCGCCATTTTTGAGTGAATTGCAGAACGTAAGATTTTTGCTGAAATTCTGATCGCGGCTTAGGGATTTTTTCAAAAAAAGTTGTTCAGACGTCGAGGGCTGATTCTGTTTCCGATGATAAAGACCATCTGTTTCCCCCGAGAAACCTTTCAGGGGATCCTTTGCAACAGCTTGGCACCATTTTTGAGTGAATTGCAGAACGTCAGATTTTTGCTGAAATTGTGACCGCGCAGCTTAGGGATTTTTTCAAAAAAAGTTGTTCAGACGTCGAGGGCTAATTCTGTTTCCGATGATAAAAACCCATCTGTTTCCCCCGAGAAACCTTTCAGGGGATCGTTGGCAACAGCTTGGCACCATTTTTGAGTGAATTGCAGAAAGTCAGATTTTTGCTGAAATTGTGACCGCGCGGCTTACGGATTTTTTCAAAAAAAGTTTTTCAGACGTCGAGGGCTAAGTCTGTTTCCGATGATTAAAACCCATCTGTTTCCACTGAAAAACCTTTCGGGCGATAGTTTGCAACACCTTGGCACCATTTTTGAGTGAATTGCAGAACGTCAGACTTTTGCTGAAATTGTGACCGCGCGGCTTAGGGATTTTTTCAAAAAAAGGTGTTCAGACGTCGAGGGCTATTTCTGTTTCCGATGATAAGAACCCATCTGTTCCCACTGAAAAACCTTTCAGGGCATCGTTTACAACAGCTTGGCACCATTTTTGAGTGAATTGCAGAACGTCAGATTTTTGCTGAAATTGTGACTGCGCGGCTTGGGAATTTTTTCAAAAAAAGTTGCTCAGACGTCGAGGGCTAATTCTGTTTTCGATGATAAAAACCCATCTGTTTCCACCGAAAAACCTTTCAGGGGATCCTTTGCAACAGCTTGGCACCATTTTTGAGTGAATTGCAGAACGTCACATTTTTGCTGATATTGTGACCGCGCGGCTTAGGGATTTTTTCAAAAAAAGTTGTTCATACATAGAGGGCTAAGTCTGTTTCCGATGATAAAAACCCATCTGTTTCCACCGAAAAACCTTTCAGGGGATCCTTTGCAACAGCTTGGCACCATTTTTGAGTGAATTGCAGAACGTCACATTTTTGCTGAAATTGTGACCGCGCGGCTTAGGGATTTTTTCAAAAAAAGTTGTTCATACGTAGAGGGCTAAGTCTGTTTCCGATGATAAAAACCCATCTGTTTCCACTGAAAAACCTTTCAGGGGATCGTTTGCAACAGCTTGGCACCATTTTTGAGTGAATTGCAGAACGTCAGATTTTTGCTGAAATTGTGACCGCGCGGCTTAGGGATTTTTTCAAAAAAAGTTGTTCAGACGTCGAGGGCTAATTCTGTTTCCGATGATAAAGAGCATCTGTTTCCCCCGAAAAACCTTTCAGGGGATCGCTTGCAAAAGCTTGGCACCATTTTTGAGTGAATTGCAGAACGTCAGATTTTTGCTGAAATTGTGACCGCGCGGCTTAGGGATCTTTTTCAAAAAAAGTTGTTCAGACGTCGAGGGCTATTTCTGTTTCCGATGATAAGAACCCATCTTTTTCCACCGAAAAACCTTTCAGGGCATCGTTTACAACAGCTTGGCACCATTTTTGAGTGAATTGCAGAACGTCAGATTTTTACTGAAATTGGGACCGCGCGGCTTAGGGATTTTTTCAAAAAAAGTTTTTCAGACGTCGAGGGCTAAGTCTGCTTCCGATGATAAAAACCCATCTGTTTCCACCGAAAAACCTTTCAGGGGATCCTTTACAACAGCATGGCATCATTTTTGAGTGAATTGCAGAACGTCAGATTTTTGCTGAAATTGTGACCGCGCGGCTTAGGGATTTTTTCAAAAAAAGTTGTTCAGACGTCAAACGGCTAGTTCTGTTTCTGATGATAAAAACCCATCTGTTTCCACCGAAAAACCTTTCAGGGGATCCTTTGCAACAGCTTGGCGCCATTTTTGAGTGAATTGCAGAACGTCAGATTTTTGCTGAAATTGTGACCGCGCGGCTTAGGGATTTTTTCAAAAAAAGTTGTTCAGACGTCGAGGTCTAAGTCTGTTTCCGATGATAAAAACCCATCTTTTTCCACCAAAAACCTTTCAGGGCATCGTTTACAACAGCTTGGCAACATTTTTGAGTGAATTGCAGAACGTCAGATTTTTGCTGAAATTGTGACCGCGCGGCTTAGGGATTTTTCCAAAAAAAGTTGTTCAGACGTCGAGGGCTAAGTCTGTTTCCGATGATAAAAACCCATCTGTTTCCACTGAAAAACCTTTCAGGGGATTGTTTGCAACAGCTTGGCACCATTTTTGAGTGAATTGCAGAACGTCAGATTTTTGCTGAAATTGTGACCGCGCGGCTTAGGGATTTTTTCAAAAAAAGTTGTTCAGACGTCGAGGGCTAAGTCTGTTTCCGATGATAAAAACCCATCTGTTTCCACTGAAAAACCTTTCAGGGGATCGTTTGCAACAGCTTGGCATCATTTTTGAGTGAATTGCAGAACGTCAGATTTTTCCTGAAATTGTATACGCGCGGCTTAGGGAATTTTTCAAAAAAGGTTGTTCAGACTTCAAACGGCTAGTTCTGTTTCTGATGCTAAAAACCCATCTGTTTCCACCGAAAAACCTTTCAGGGGATCCTTTGCAACAGCTTGGCGCCATTTTTGAGTGAATTGCAGAACGTAAGATTTTTGCTGAAATTCTGACCGCGGCTTAGGGATTTTTTCAAAAAAAGTTGTTCAGACGTCGAGGGCTGATTCTGTTTCCGATGATAAAGACCATCTGTTTCCCCCGAGAAACCTTTCAGGGGATCCTTTGCAACAGCTTGGCACCATTTTTGAGTGAATTGCAGAACGTCAGATTTTTGCTGAAATTGTGACCGCGCGGCTTAGGGATTTTTTCAAAAAAAGTTGTTCAGACGTCGAGGGCTAATTCTGTTTCCGATGATAAAAACCCATCTGTTTCCCCCGAGAAACCTTTCAGGGGATCGTTGGCAACAGCTTGGCACCATTTTTGAGTGAATTGCAGAAAGTCAGATTTTTGCTGAAATTGTGACCGCGCGGCTTACGGATTTTTTCAAAAAAAGTTTTTCAGACGTCGAGGGCTAAGTCTGTTTCCGATGATTAAAACCCATCTGTTTCCACTGAAAAACCTTTCAGGGGATAGTTTGCAACACCTTGGCACCATTTTTGAGTGAATTGCAGAACGTCAGACTTTTGCTGAAATTTTGACCGCGCGGCTTAGGGATTTTTTCAAAAAAAGGTGTTCAGACGTCGAGGGCTATTTCTGTTTCCGATGATAAGAACCCATCTGTTCCCACTGAAAAACCTTTCAGGGCATCGTTTACAACAGCTTGGCACCATTTTTGAGTGAATTGCAGAACGTCAGATTTTTGCTGAAATTGTGACTGCGCGGCTTAGGGATTTTTTCAAAAAAAGTTGTTCAGACGTCGAGGGCTAATTCTGTTTTCGATGATAAAAACCCATCTGTTTCCACCGAAAAACCTTTCAGGGGATCCTTTGCAACAGCTTGGCACCATTTTTGAGTGAATTGCAGAACGTCAGATTTTTGCTGAAATTGGGACCGCGCGGCTTAGGGATTTTTTCAAAAAAAGTTTTTCGGACGTCGAGGGCTAAGTCTGCTTCCGATGATAAAAACCCATCTGTTTCCACCGAAAAACCTTTCAGGGGATCCTTTACAACAGCATGGCATCATTTTTGAGTGAATTGCAGAACGTCAGATTTTTGCTGAAATTGTGACCGCGCGGCTTAGGGATTTTTTTCAAAAAAAGTTGTTCAGACGTCGAGGGCTAAGTCTGCTTCCGATGATAAAAACCCATCTGTTTCCACTGAAAAACCTTTCAGGGGATCGTTTGCAACAGCTTGGCATCATTTTTGAGTGAATTGCAGAACGTCAGATTTTTCCTGAAATTGTATACGCGCGGCTAAGGGAATTTTTCAAAAAAGATTGTTCAGACTTCAAACGGCTAGTTCTGTTTCTGATGCTAAAAACCCATCTGTTTCCACCGAAAAACCTTTCAGGGGATCCTTTGCAACAGCTTGGCGCCATTTTTGAGTGAATTGCAGATCCTCAGATTTTTGCTGAAATTGTGACCGCGCGGCTTAGGGAATTTTTCAAAAAACAGTTGTTCAGACGTCGAGGGCTAAGTTTGTTTCCGATGATAAAAACCCATCTGTTTTCCCCGAGAAACCTTTCAGGGGATCGTTTGCAAAAGCTTGGCACCATTTTTGAGTGAATTGCAGAACGTCAGATTTTTGCTGAAATTGTAACCGCGCGGCTTAGGGATTTTTTTCAAAAAAAGTTGTTCAGACGTCGAGGGCTATTTCTGTTTCCGATGATAAGAACCCGTCTTTTTCCACCAAAAAACCTTTCAGGGCATCGTTTACAACAGCTTGGCACCATTTTTGAGTGAATTGCAGAACGTCAGATTTTTGCTGAAATTGTGACCGCGCGGCTTAGGGATTTTTTCAAAAAAAGGTGTTCAGACGTCGAGGGCTAATTCTGTTTCCGATGATAAGAACCCATCTTTTTCCACCGAAAAACCTTTCAGGGGATCCTTTGCAACAGCTTGGCACCATTTTTGAGTGAATTGCAGAACGTCAGATTTTTCCTGAAATTGTGACCGCGCGGCTTAGGGATTTTTTCAAAAAAAGTTGTTCATACGTAGAGGGCTAAGTCTGTTTCCGATGATAAAAACCCATCTATTTCCACTGAAAAACCTTTCAGGGGATCGTTTGCAACAGCTTGGCACCATTTTTGAGTGAATTGCAGAACGTCAGATTTTTGCTGAAATTGTGACCGCGCGGCTTAGGGATTTTTTCAAAAAAAGTTGTTCAGACGTCGAGGGCTAATTCTGTTTCCGATGATAAAGAGCATCTGTTTCCCCCGAAAAACCTTTCAGGGGATCGCTTGCAACAGCTTGGCACCATTTTTGAGTGAATTGCAGAACGTCAGATTTTTGCTGAAATTGTGACCGCGCGGCTTAGGGATTTTTTCAAAAAAAGTTGTTCAGACGTCGAGGGCTAATTCTGTTTCCGATGATAAAGAGCATCTGTTTCCCCCGAAAAACCTTTCAGGGGATCGCTTGCAACAGCTTGGCACCATTTTTGAGTGAATTGCAGATCGTCAGATTTTTGCTGAAATTGTGACCGCGCGGCTTAGGGATTTTTTCAAAAAAAGTTGTTCAGACGTCGAGGGCTAATTCTGTTTCCGATGATAAAGAGCATCTGTTTCCCCCGAAAAACCTTTCAGGGGATCGCTTGCAACAGCTTGGCACCATTTTTGAGTGAATTGCAGAACGTCAGATTTTTGCTGAAATTGTGACCGCGTAGCTTAGGGATTTTTTTCAAAAAAAGTTGTTCAGACGTCGAGGGCTATTTCTGTTTCCGATGATAAGAACCCATCTTTTTCCACCTTAAAACCTTTCAGGGCATCGTTTACAACAGCTTGGCACCATTTTTGAGTGAATTGCAGAACGTCAGATTTTTGCTGAAATTGTGACCGCGCGGCTTAGGGATTTTTTCAAAAAAAGTTGTTCAGACGTCAAACGGCTAGTTCTGTTTCTGATGATAAAAACCCATCTGTTTCCACCGAAATACCTTTCAGGGGATCCTTTGCAACAGCTTGGCGCCATTTTTGAGTGAATTGCAGAACGTCAGATTTTTGCTGAAATTGTGACCACGCGGCTTAGGGATTTTTTCAAAAAAAGTTGTTCAGAAGTGGAGGGCTAAGTCTGCTTCCGATGATAAAAACCCATCTGTTTCCACCGAAAAACCTTTCAGGGGATCCTTTACAACAGCATGGCATCATTTTTGAGTGAATTGCAGAACGTCAGATTTTTGCTGAAATTGTGACCGCGCGGCTTAGGGATTTTTTCAAAAAAAGTTGTTCAGACGTCGAGGGCTAAGTCTGCTTCCGATGATAAAGAGCATCTGTTTCCCCTGAAAAACCTTTCAGGGGATCACTTGCAACAGCTTGGCACCATTTTTGAGTGAATTGCAGAACATCAGATTTTTGCTGAAATTGTGACCGCGCGGCTTAGGGATTTTTTTAAAAAAAGTTGTTCAGACGTCGAGGGCTAAGTCTGTTTCCGATGATAAAAACCCATCTGTTTCCACTGAAAAACCTTTCAGGGGATCGTTTGCAACAGCTTGGCACCATTTTTGAGTGAAATGCAGAACGCCAGATTTTTGCTGAAATTGTGACCGCGCGGCTTAGGGATTTTTTGAAAAAAAAGTTGTTCAGACGTCGAGGGCTAATTCTGTTTCCGATGATAAGAACCCATCTTTTTCCACCGAAAAACCTTTCAGGGGATCGTTTGCAACAGCTTGGCACCATATTTGAGTGAATTGCAGAACGTCAGATTTTTCCTGAAATTGTGACCGCGCGGCTTAGGGATTTTTTTCAAAAAAAGTTGTTCATACGTAGAGGGCTAAGTCTGTTTCCGATGATAAAAACCCATCTGTTTCCACTGAAAAACCTTTCAGGGGATCGTTTGCAACAGCTTGGCACCATTTTTGAGTGAATTGCAGATCGTCAGATTTTTGCTGAAATTGTGACCGCGCGGCTTAGGGATTTTTTCAAAAAAAGTTGTTCAGACGTCGAGGGCTAATTCTGTTTCCGATGATAAAGAGCATCTGTTTCCCCCGAAAAACCTTTCAGGGGATCGCTTGCAACAGCTTGGCACCATTTTTGAGTGAATTGCAGAACGTCAGATTTTTGCTGAAATTGTGACCGCGCGGCTTAGGGATTTTTTCAAAAAAAGTTGTTCATACGTAGAGGGCTAAGTCTGTTTCCGATGATAAAAACCCATCTGTTTCCACTGAAAAACCTTTCAGGGCATCGTTTGCAACAGCTTGGCACCATTTTTGAGTGAATTGCAGATCGTCAGATTTTTGCTGAAATTGTGACCGCGCGGCTTAGGGATTTTTTCAAAAAAAGTTGTTCAGACGTCGAGGGCTAATTCTGTTTCCGATGATAAAGAGCATCTGTTTCCCCCGAAAAACCTTTCAGGGGATCGCTTGCAACAGCTTGGCACCATTTTTGAGTGAATTGCAGATCGTCAGATTTTTGCTGAAATTGTGACCGCGCGGCTTAGGGATTTTTTCAAAAAAAGTTGTTCAGACGTCGAGGGCTAATTCTGTTTCCGATGATAAAGAGCATCTGTTTCCCTCGAAAAACCTTTCAGGGGATCGCTTGCAACAGCTTGGCACCATTTTTGAGTGAATTGCAGAACGTCAGATTTTTGCTGAAATTGTGACCGCGCAGCTTAGGGATTTTTTTCAAAAAAAGTTGTTCAGACGTCGAGGGCTATTTCTGTTTCCGATGATAAGAACCCATCTTTTTCCACCTTAAAACCTTTCAGGGCATCGTTTACAACAGCTTGGCACCATTTTTGAGTGAATTGCAGAACGTCAGATTTTTGCTGAAATTGTGACCGCGCGGCTTAGGGATTTTTTCAAAAAAAGTTGTTCAGACGTCAAACGGCTAGTTCTGTTTCTGATGATAAAAACCCATCTGTTTCCACCGAAAAACCTTTCAGGGGATCCTTTGCAACAGCTTGGCGCCATTTTTGAGTGAATTGCAGAACGTCAGATTTTTGCTGAAATTGTGACCACGCGGCTTAGGGATTTTTTCAAAAAAAGTTGTTCAGACGTCGAGGGCTAAGTCTGCTTCCGATGATAAAAACCCATCTGTTTCCACCGAAAAACCTTTCGGGGGATCCTTTACAACAGCATGGCATCATTTTTGAGTGAATTGCAGAACGTCAGATTTTTGCTGAAATTGTGACCGCGCGGCTTAGGGATTTTTTCAAAAAAAGTTGTTCAGACGTCGAGGGCTAAGTCTGCTTCCGATGATAAAGAGCATCTGTTTCCCCTGAAAAACCTTTCAGGGGATCACTTGCAACAGCTTGGCACCATTTTTGAGTGAATTGCAGAACATCAGATTTTTGCTGAAACTGTGACCGCGCAGCTTAGGGATTTTTTTAAAAAAAGTTGTTCAGACGTCGAGGGCTAAGTCTGTTTCCGATGATAAAAACCCATCTGTTTCCACTGAAAAACCTTTCAGGGGATCGTTTGCAACAGCTTGGCACCATTTTTGAGTGAAATGCAGAACGCCAGATTTTTGCTGAAATTGTGACCGCGCGGCTTAGGGATTTTTTGAAAAAAAAGTTGTTCAGACGTCGAGGGCTAATTCTGTTTCCGATGATAAGAACCCATCTTTTTCCACCGAAAAACCTTTCAGGGGATCGTTTGCAACAGCTTGGCACCATATTTGAGTGAATTGCAGAACGTCAGATTTTTCCTGAAATTGTGACCGCGCGGCTTAGGGATTTTTTCAAAAAAAGTTGTTCATACGTAGAGGGCTAAGTCTGTTTCCGATGATAAAAACCCATCTGTTTCCACTGAAAAACCTTTCAGGGGATCGTTTGCAACAGCTTGGCACCATTTTTGAGTGAATTGCAGATCGTCAGATTTTTGCTGAAATTGTGACCGCGCGGCTTAGGGATTTTTTCAAAAAAAGTTGTTCAGACGTCGAGGGCTAATTCTGTTTCCGATGATAAAGAGCATCTGTTTCCCCCGAAAAACCTTTCAGGGGATCGCTTGCAACAGCTTGGCACCATTTTTGAGTGAATTGCAGAACGTCAGATTTTTGCTGAAATTGTGACCGCGCGGCTTAGGCATTTTTTCAAAAAAAGTTGTTCATACGTAGAGGGCTAAGTCTGTTTCCGATGATAAAAACCCATCTGTTTCCACTGAAAAACCTTTCAGGGCATCGTTTGCAACAGCTTGGCACCATTTTTGAGTGAATTGCAGATCGTCAGATTTTTGCTGAAATTGTGACCGCGCGGCTTAGGGATTTTTTCAAAAAAAGTTGTTCAGACGTCGAGGGCTAATTCTGTTTCCGATGATAAAGAGCATCTGTTTCCCCCGAAAAACCTTTCAGGGGATCGCTTGCAACAGCTTGGCACCATTTTTGAGTGAATTGCAGATCGTCAGATTTTTGCTGAAATTGTGATCGCGCGGCTTAGGGATTTTTTCAAAAAAAGTTGTTCAGACGTCGAGGGCTAATTCTGTTTCCGATGATAAAGAGCATCTGTTTCCCCCGAAAAACCTTTCAGGGGATCGCTTGCAACAGCTTGGCACCATTTTTGAGTGAATTGCAGAACGTCAGATTTTTGCTGAAATTGTGACCGCGCAGCTTAGGGATTTTTTTCAAAAAAAGTTGTTCAGACGTCGAGGGCTATTTCTGTTTCCGATGATAAGAACCCATCTTTTTCCACCTTAAAACCTTTCAGGGCATCGTTTACAACAGCTTGGCACCATTTTTGAGTGAATTGCAGAACGTCAGATTTTTGCTGAAATTGTGACCGCGCGGCTTAGGGATTTTTTCAAAAAAAGTTGTTCAGACGTCAAACGGCTAGTTCTGTTTCTGATGATAAAAACCCATCTGTTTCCACCGAAAAACCTTTCAGGGGATCCTTTGCAACAGCTTGGCGCCATTTTTGAGTGAATTGCAGAACGTCAGATTTTTGCTGAAATTGTGACCACGCGGCTTAGGGATTTTTTCAAAAAAAGTTGTTCAGACGTTGAGGGCTAAGTCTGTTTCCGATGATAAAAACCCATCTTTTTCCACCAAAAACCTTTCAGGGCATCGTTTACAACAGCTTGGCAACATTTTTGAGTGAATTGCAGAACGTCAGATTTTTGCTGAAATTGTGACCGCGCGGCTTAGGGATTTTTCCAAAAAAAGTTGTTCAGACGTCGAGGGCTAAGTCTGTTTCCGATGATAAAAACCCATCTGTTTCCACTGAAAAACCTTTCAGGGGATTGTTTGCAACAGCTTGGCACCATTTTTGAGTGAATTGCAGAACGTCAGATTTTTGCTGAAATTGTGACCGCGCGGCTTAGGGATTTTTTCAAAAAAAGTTGTTCAGACGTCGAGGGCTAAGTCTGTTTCCGATGATAAAAACCCATCTGTTTCCACTGAAAAACCTTTCAGGGGATCGTTTGCAATAGCTTGGCATCATTTTTGAGTGAATTGCAGAACGTCAGATTTTTCCTGAAATTGTATACGCGCGGCTTAGGGAATTTTTCAAAAAAGGTTGTTCAGACTTCAAACGGCTAGTTCTGTTTCTGATGCTAAAAACCCATCTGTTTCCACCGAAAAACCTTTCAGGGGATCCTTTGCAACAGCTAGGCGCCATTTTTGAGTGAATTGCAGAACGTCAGATTTTTGCTGAAATTGTGACCGCGCGGCTTACGGATTTTTTCAAAAAAAGTTGTTCAGACGTCGAGGGCTAAGTCTGTTTCCGATGATAAAAACCCATCTGTTTCCACTGAAAAACCTTTCAGGGGATAGTTTGCAACACCTTGGCACCATTTATGAGTGAATTGCAGAACGTCAGATTTTTGCTGAAATTGTGACCGCGTGGCTTAGGGATTTTTTTAAAAAAAGTTGTTCAGACGTCGAGGGCTAATTCTGTTTCCGATGATAAGAACCCATCTGTTCCCACCGAAAAACCTTTCAGGGCATCGTTTACAACAGCTTGGCACCATATTTGAGTGAATTGCAGAACGTCAGATTTTTGCTGAAATTGTGACCGCGGCTTAGGGATTTTTTCAAAAAAAGGTGTTCAGACGTCGAGGGCTAATTCTGTTTCCGATGATAAGAACCCATCTTTTTACACCGAAAAAGCTTTCAGGGGATCGTTTGCAACAGCTTGGCACCATTTTTGAGTGAATTGCAGAACGTCAGATTTTTGCTGAAATTGTGACCGCGCGGCTTAGGGATTTTTTCAAAAAAAGTTGTTCAGACGTCGAGGGCTAAGTCTGTTTCCGATGATAAAAATCCATCTGTTTCCACTGAAAAACCTTTCAGGGGATAGTTTGCAACACCTTGGCACCATTTTTGAGTGAATTGCAGAACGTCAGATTTTTGCTGAAATTGTGACCGCGCGGCTTAGGGATTTTTTCAAAAAAAGTTGTTCAGACGTCGAGGGCTAAGTCTGTTTCCGATGATAAAAACCCATCTGTTTCCACTGAAAAACCTTTCAGGGGATAGTTTGCAACACCTTGGCACCATTTTTGAGTGAATTGCAGAACGTCAGACTTTTGCTGAAATTGTGACCGCGCGGCTTAGGGATTTTTTCAAAAAAAGTTGTTCAGACGTCGAGGGCTAAGTCTGCTTCCGATGATAAAAACCCATCTGTTTCCACCAAAAAACCTTTCCGGGGATCCTTTACAACAGCATGGCACCATTTTTGAGTGAATTGCAGAACGTCAGATTTTTGCTGAAATTGTGACCGCGCGGCTTAGGGATTTTTTCAAAAAAAGGTGTTCAGACTTCGAGAGCTATTTCTGTTTCCGATCATAAGAACCCATCTGTTCCCACTGAAAAACCTTTCAGGGCATCGTTTACAACAGCTTGGCACCATTTTTGAGTGAATTGCAGAACGTCAGATTTTTGCTGAAATTGTGACTTAGGGATTTTTTCAAAAAAAGTTGTTCAGACGTCGAGGGCTGATTCTGTTTCCGATGATAAAGAGCATCTGTTTCCCCCGAGAAACCTTTCAGGGGATCCTTTGCAACAGCTTGGCACCATTTTTGAGTGAATTGCAGAACGTCAGATTTTTGCTGAAATTGTGACCGCGCGGCTTAGGGATTTTTTCAAAAAAAGTTGTTCAGACGTCGAGGGCTAATTCTGTTTTCGATGATAAAAACCCATCTGTTTCCACCAAAAAACCTTTCAGGGGATCCTTTGCAA
>NW_028149263.1:0-17917 GCF_964270895.1 Podarcis filfolensis
TGTTCAGTTGGATACTGCCTGTTTTTATTAGCTGCACTAAGAAGTCAAAAATGGGAAAGCTGCCATAATAGAAGTAAATATAATATTTCTCTTAATCCATAGACCCTCAGGACAAATCTGCAAGCTTTGCTTGCTTCTGGGGCAAATTTAAGCATAAAAGCCCCCAAAGCTGCATTGTCAACAAACTACCAACTGGTGAGTTTGATGCCAATACCAGGAAAGGACCTAGAACAGATAGTTAAACAGTTTCTGTGAGCACTTAGAAAAGGAAGCTGTGATTACTAAGACCTAGCATGGATTTCTCAAAAACAAAATCATGCCAGACAAATCTAATTTCTTCTTTTGATAGTTACAAGCTGGGTGGATCAGGCTTTCGACAAAATGCCCCATGATATTCTTGCTGGTAAAATGTGGACTGGACAAGATAACTGTTAGGTGGGTTTGTAGCTGGTTGACTGACCAAAAGAGAGCTCACTAATTGCTCTTCTCATCCTGGGGAAAAAGAAACAAATGGGGTGCCACAGGGCTTTTTCCTGGGCCTATTGTTGTTCAATATCTTTATAAACGACTTAGATAAAGGTATTGAGGGGATGCTCATCACATTTGCAGATGACACCAAACTGGGATAGGCAGTGAATGCCAAAGAAGACAGAATCAGAATTCAAGGTTCTACAGAATTCAAGGCAGGAAGAACAAGCTGCACAAATATAAGATAGGTGACACTGGGTTTGCTAGTAGTACGTGTGCAAAGGATTTAGGGGTATTAGTGAACCACAAGCTTAACATGATTCAACAGTGTGATGCTATTTTAGGCCACATAAGCAGAAGTATAGAAGCAAAGTAATAGTACCACTCTACTCTGACTTGGTTAGACCACACCTGGAGTCCTGTGTCCAGTTCTGGGCACTGCAATTTAAGAAGAAAGTTGACAAGCTGGAACATGTGCAGAGGAGGGCAACCAAGATGATAAAGGGTCTGGAAACCAAGCCTGATGAGGAACGTTTGAGGGAGTTGGGTATGTTTAGCCTGGATAAGAAGAGACTGAGAAGAGATATGATAACTATCTTCAGATATCTAAAGGGCTGTCACATGGAAGATGGAGCAAGCTTGTTTTCTTCTGCTCCAGAGGGTAGGAACAAAACCAAGGGCTTCAAGTTACAAGAAGGGAGATTCTGACTAAAGAACAGGAATAACTTTCTGATTGTAAGAGCTGCTTGACAGTGGAATTTACTCCCTTGGAAGGCTGTGGACTCCTTCACTGGAGGTTTTTAAGCAGAGTTCGGATGGCCATCTGTCTTGAATGCTTTAGTTGGGATTCCTGCATTGCAGGGGACTGGAGTAGATGACCCTCAGAGTACCTTCCAACTCTACAATTCTGTGATTCTAAGATACAATATTGTTGGCTCTAACATAATTGTAAACTGTGCAATCCATGCATAGCCAACAATTTCCCTCATCAGCCAAGTGGACAGGCAGAGAATCAGGGTGTACTCTGTATAACATTGAGTGGTCAGCAGTTCTTAAGAAAAGTGACTGGAAAATTAGTCCTGGAGAAATGCCCTGAAGATCATGACCAATTTTAATGTGGTTTTTACAAACACACATTTTAAGACAATGGTAGATAAATGTTTCTGTTCATTAATTTATTTTAATTTATTAAGAGTGGAAGACATACACAACTGGAGAAATGTGTTACAGAACTACTACTGCACTTATTTCAGGGCAATTTTGCCTGATAAGATTAGAAGAGTGATTAATCAATGCTATGAAATTTTGGCTTGGATTACTGAATGTGTTGGCTTTATTATCCCTTGAAGCAAGTTCCAGCTTTCAGTTTGATTTGCACATTTGTGTTATGTCACCATTCATTTTTAATTACACCCTGACTTCTGAGAATGAGGTCCATATTTAGAGCTAAGGCCCAATATATAGGCTGGGGGCAAGGCACTAAGACCCGGGGTGGGGGGGTGTTTACAAATCCCTGGAGAGTGAAAAAGAGGGTTAGTCTGCATATTCTGGATAGCTCCTTCATGTGTTCAGTAATCAAACAGGACTCCAGTGACAGGAGAGTTTGGGGTGTGCAGTTAGGTCATTTTAGACTCTGAGCTAAATGGTCTTGCAGAGGGTGCTGTTTTAGATGGCAATGTGTATTCAAAATAGCCAGCCCTATTGCAGTTGGAGGTCTTCTTGCTGATTCTGTTCGTTGGGGCCTAAAGTCCTGCCCTGACAGCACCACTGATCCTAACACAAATCCTGGAGTGTTCTAGAAGACGTAGCAAAGAGGGGTACCAAGCAGGAACTTCATGTAAAAACCGCCCCCCTTCCGAAGGTAGAATGCTTGAAAATCACTGCCATTATACTATTTCATTGCTCTTCTTCAGGTCTCTCTTTAAAGTTTACCCACTCAGTAACCTTCACAAGTATCTTACAAAATGTGCAAATGGCCACTTTTCTGTTTACTGCTGTAATCTGTGTTTAATACTTAATAACACCTTATAATAACCATAAACTCCCAGTCTGTTTGCATAGCCCATGCATTGTCTTTCAGTGAACTTTGAGAGTGCAAGTTTGTTGAAGGAAAAACATTTGTTTATTAGGTATCAGGCTATGATGTTATTATGTATCTGCTGAAGGTGTCTGAAATAATAAGGGTTCTGATCACAGATTGGGGCCCTGGGTGCTTCTCATATATATATAAAATAAAATAAAAAATGTATATTTGTCCTGGCTTTTTAGAAGAAGAAAATGACTCGCAGAAATGTGCACAAAGGACCTGTAGAAAACTTGTTTACTGCTTTCGCACGAAAATAAGCGAGCTCTGCACTTTCTCAACTTGTTATGCTCACGATTCATACAATCACACACCACATTTTGATGCTTTGTTAACTGGAAGGTTAGAATTTCATAGACAGAAATAATAGGACCAGCAAATGCCGCTTCACAGCTTCCTTCATTACTGCCATAAAGTCTTTGGTCCCTGGGGGAGGACTTGTACACCATTACACCTCATCCCATAGTTGCTATGCTAATGGTTACAGATGCATCTAGAATGCTAGCTACATACCTCCCTTCCAAACAGTGCAGAGGGCTTATGCTCTATACAAGCAGGGTTGTTTGTAGTTCTCCTGTTACACAGTGACAGTATTGCATAATTTTTATATCAAGTATATTTTACTAGACTCCCCTAAATTACTGGGTTCAGTAGGTGTTAGAAGTAAAATAAGGCTCAGAGTGTTTATGTGTGTATTTAAGTTGTGTATTTGATGCTTCTAATCCTCCGGAATCAGCATGTGTCAATAGCTAATTAAGCCAAACTGGTGCTTCCTGTGATGTGTCAAAAGCTAATTAAGCCAGGACTAGCCTTCTCTGTGAGGTGATAGCCTGGGGGGGAATGACCCGTTCAGACAACAGTGGATCAAAGGAATTTGCCAGAGACTGCAAATGGCTGGGGACCCTCCTCAACAGATAAAGTGAGAAGTAGTGTGGGCTGAAGTCAGAGGAGGATTGGGCAGAATTTTTAGCAGTTAGGAAGTGGGGCTTCTGTGACTGGGTTTTTTTGTGTGTGTGTATGTTAAATTATACATTTATATCCCAACTTTTCCCCAAGGAACTCAAGGAGACATACATGGATCTCCTCCTCCTCATTTTATCCTCGCAATTCCACAGTGAAGTAGGTTTTGCTGAAAGGCTGTGACTGGCCCAGGGTCACCCAGTGAGCTTCGTGGCTGAGTGGGGATTTGAACCCTCATCTTCCATTTCCTAGTCCAGCTACTACACCACAATGCCTGTCTGCAACTCCCAATTATTGGCAGAAGCAGAATATGCAAATATATGTAAATATGCCTAATTTATTCAGCTTTTCTCGGCTAATGATAATTTTATTGTGGTTTTAAGCAAGAACCCACGTTTTCATGATGCAACTGAGAGGGTTATAAAGCGAAATGAAGCCTGTCCTTAACATAAATTGGCCGTACAGTCGTACCTTGGTTGTTGAACGCCTTGGTACTCGTACGTTTTGTCTCCAGAACGCCGCAAACCTGGAAGTGAGTGTTCCGGGTTGCGAACGTTCTTTGGAACCCGAAGGTCCGATGGGGCTTCCGCAGCTTCCAACTGAGTGCAGGAAATTCCTGAAGCCAATCAGAAGCTGCGCCTTGGTTGTCAAACATTTTCAGAAGTCGAACGGACTTCTGGAATGGATTCCGTTCGAGAACCAAGGTACAGCTGTACTTTGAAGTACCTACCCAATGCCACACAAAATACACACAAATCTAAGAGTCCTACAGAACCTGTGACTTTTAGAATTCTTGCTTACCAGTTCATTCCATCTGTTTGTTGGGAGGGAGGTAACATCAAGATGGCAAGTAGTGGATTGGAGCAAGCAAAAGGCAGCCACGGGACTTTGGGTGATAAAACAATATTCAGCTATGAACAATCCCAAATTCCTGATTAAGTCTGAGGTTTCGCAGTTAGTGGGGAATGAAATACTATGCATGAATATATGCATTATACTCTTTGATAATAATTGCTTACCTCACATGGGTGTCACGAGAATTAATTTACAAGTTAATATTTGTAAAACACTTTGAAGATAAAAAGGCCTCTATAAATATGTATTATTGGTATTTATTGTTATTAATAAGCTACATTTATTCAAACATGTCAAAGCTGCTAATCCATGCAAAGTTCGAGGCTACAAAAATGCTGGTTTTGACTTAACAAAAGTGGAAGCAGCCAATTCAATCACTCTTTATCTGCTGAAAAAATGGTTTTCTGCCTTTACTAGTTGGCTCTTTCTGAAATGATCAAACAGAAGTTAACTATTATAAAGTCCTTTAGAATGAAAATTAGAATGGGAAATGTGCAGCGTGAGCCTAAATATCTTTACTTATTAAGACACAAGTCCCACTTGGTTCAGTACTACTACCCTTCTCCCAGGCACAAGGGCATAGGCATGGGCGTAGCCAGGATTGGGGGGGGGGCAGAATCTCAGTTTGCTATGTATTTTTATTGATTTTTATTTATTTGGGGGGCAACTGCCCCTCCCTGCCTACCCACTCCCTGGCCATGGGCATAGGACTGTGGCCTTAATCTCCAGGTATCTCTTTTGCTACTTGTGATCATCAGCACATTAGGATATCAACTGAAAGTGCATTTGCACACAAGCTTATCAAATTACGCAATATAAAGTTGACACTGTCCACACCTATGTGTAAGGGTTCCACACAGCTGCTGACATGCCAGTGGTGTATTTTATATCACATAGACAGCACATTATATCCTAAAAGGTATCCTTAGCCCAATTTCAAAGGATGTCTTAAGGCAGGAGTCAGGCACCTCAGGCCCAGGAGCTGAATGCAGCCCCCCAAACCTTGCCAATCGGCCCTCAAGGACCCTCCACAGAACACGCAGCCTCCCTCACCCACCCCTGCTTCAAACACCCGTTGAGTGTTTTTGCCTGGATGTAAGGGAACACTACCCCTGCCCTAAGGTCACAAGAGAAAATGGTAGATAAAAATGTCACCTTCTGTCATACCCCTGCAGTATCATAGCAGAAGTATCGCTATAACTAGGGGCACTGTATATCCCCAAAATAGCAAGGAGCACAAAACACTCTGGTAATCTGCTCCTTTTGCGTGAAAAGCTTCTGCCTCAATGCATAAAAGGAGCTTCCACACCTAGAATATTGTATTACTGTCTTTAATCAATGGAGGAGGCAGAGTTGTGCACACAGAAGTGTGTGGTTCCACTCTTTCCTTTGAAATTGAGAGGGAAGCCCCATATGTACTGTATGTGCGCTCAGGGTCTGGACTGAGGTAATGGTAAAAAAAATGAAAACTTACCCAAAGTGGAACCCGTTAGTTTAAGAGTTCCATTGGCTGCTGTGGATTTCTTTTAGTGTATTTTTGTACGTTATAACCCCTTTCCTTTCTCCAAACTAGCCTTTCTATAATAGCTGTGAAATAAATAATCTCTGCTGACTGAGACAACAGAATGCAAGTGTGAAACAAATATCCCCCACATGCAATTTTAAAAATAAATAAGTCATTCAGGTACTACAGTAACAAGTGTGATATATTCAACCTAAGTAGATACTATAGATTTTGTTTCTTCTGACAATTTTAGAACAAGACAAAGAGTGTGTAAAATGGGTCATAGCTCAAGAAAAAAAAAATTAGTCACAAGGAATGTCGTAGGAACAAAAAGACAGTGTAAAACATGCTCCCTTCCCACCTAGCCACTCTTTTATTGCTTTTTCAGTGTTTGCTATATTACCAGAGAGGGATTTGTTTCTAATTGCTGGGTGGTTTGCATTAGAAATTTTCTGCTAAGGACATTTTATTCCTACTGTGACTTAGCTTAGTATTATTGTTGAAATAAATTTATTGACACCCAATGGGATTTATTAGCAAACACTGAAATTAGTGTTAGAGGCAAGATTACTCATCCCAAGAAATATTTGTTAGCACTAAGGAAAATTGATTAGCAGTGATTAGGATTTACTCTGGTACAGATTCTTCTTTCATTTTCTTTTTTTAGAGCGGTTATTCAGTTGGCATGCACATTTTAATAGTCCATTCAAAAGCCTTCGTTCTTTCAGTTTTGGATGTGCCAGTCAAAGGCTATGGTGAAAATTGGAGATCAGGGATAGGGAACCTCTGGCCCTCCAGATGTTGGATTCTAACTGCTATTAGCCCCATTGAATGTAGCCAATGGTGAATGGTGGTGGGAATTATTGTCCAACAACATCTGAAGATCACAGGTTCCCCATCCCTGTCCTAGATAATTAAAAGGTCCAATCAGTGTAAACAATATTAAGCTGGACCAAAGGTCTGATTCAGAATAAGCCAGCTTCCTAATACCCCTACACAAGTATTTTCCCAGAGAGGACCAATGCATTCATTATCAAGAAAGTGATAACATATCTGAATGTTGCCACATCTCTTAGAATTGCTGCTAGTTAGTCCTTTGTCTGTTAGTCCTTAGTTTGTCATTTTTCTAACAAGTGGCATCATCACGGCTATGGTTTTTTTCTATCTTATACTTTGTATTTTGTCTTATTGACTGGTTGACTGTAATAAATGTCTGGCTGACCATGATCATAACCTCTAAAATGGCTCACAGGAGTTGCACCCATACTTGGAGGAGCTGTGCATATGATCATGGCTTTATGTGGGGTGAGTTGCCCTACATGATACAGCAGCTGTATGGAATAGCCACCTTATTAAGTTGTTTCAGCCAGCTTCCATAGAATAGATAGGTGGATGGATTGTTACACAGAAGACTAGTGCATGGTATTATATTCAATTTTTGTTGACCGAGAGTTTGAAATTCATATTAAGCCTACAGAGGCTGGAAGTAGTGAAGACCTAAAATGTCTTAGAAATCCATGTCATATAAACTAGGTGCTATATAAACTTCTGGCAACATATAAATAAGTTTTTGGTCAAGGCACTATTCTGTTAGGTCATTCTTGAGTAGAGAAGCTTGGGGTGACCCAAGGGACCTTCAGAATCACAAACAAGCTCCATTTCTGTGGCTATATGCACCTGAGGTCCTCCTGCACTTAAATATTCTGAGAATTGGCACTGACATATCTGTGTCAAGGATATATCATGCATTTAGTTTGTGTACACAGCTGTTCCCAACATACCAAAAAGGGGAAGCTCAAAGAAAAGAAAGGTCAAAGGTGGTCAAGCTTGCTATACGTAATTAGCCATTTACATTAGTGCTACTTTATTGAAGTGGTTTAACACTTCATGGAAGTACTACTCAGAAAGTAGTGACACAACAGGCTCAAAGGAAAGCAAAACATCAGAAAGAAATCAGCAAGATGGGGGAGTATTGCATGGAAGGGCATGAAACATTAAAAAATGGGACTGGTTTATAGATCACTCTGTATGCTGCAAGGAAGAGTTGTTTCAGGAAAGGGGAATAGTGAGGTTTGTACACTGCTACTTTCCCAAGTGTCAGTGTCACACATTACATTTTTTTAAGGTGTTAATGCTTTCTTGTTGTGAGCTCAGTTTTGTTGTTGGACTAGCAGTATACAAATATTAAATCAAATAAGAGTCCAAGACAGTGTGACAATGAGAGCAAACTAAGGTGTGTTGTACAATGTACCCTATCACAATGCCTTATTCATCTTAAGAGGGTAGGAACTTCCTTGCTGAGTGAGACCAAACTCTTTCTAGCCTCACATGCTGTTTTCAACAACTGCCAGCCAAATACTTCTGGGGGATCATAAGTCGGTGGTGAAAGTGATGCTTCCCTCTCCTGCTTTTTACCCCAAACAACTGGTATGTAACCCCTGAACATGAAGGCTCCATTAAACTATCATGACTAGAATTATCTTCCATTAATTTGTCTAAAACAATGTGCTTACTTCAGCAGCAAATATACTGTACTATTTGATTCCTAATCTTATTCAGACCAAGGTCTAATCCTAATCGACCAAATATATCAATACTGAATTGTAGCCGTTGTTGCTTGTCACAATATATGTCTGTGAAAATAACATTATTTCTAAGCCTACAATGCCCTGTCTCACAAGTACAATGAAGCCTGTTAGATAAGCGTGTACAATATGTTGTATTCAACTAAGTTTTACTCAGAGTCAACCTACTGAAATTAGTGAATATGACTAAGTTAGGCCCATTAATTATAACAGGTCTCTTCTAAGTAAATCTTAATTGAGTACCATCCAGTACAGGTAAACTTCAAACAGAAGCATACACCAGCGTAATAGGTTTTGATGTTGCGTATCTCTGATCAAAGATTAGATTTGCCAAAGTTAGGAGATGACTTTCTCAAGTTTTACCTGGTGCTGGGAAAAGTGGCAGAGCTAGTGAATTCAAGGTTAGCTAAATACAGAAGGACTCAATATACTTCATATGCCTTGAAGGGTCAGCAAAGAGGTCAGGTGTCACAGCCATACTGCAAGATTGGATAACCACCACTTGAAAAATCAGCATTACTGATTTCCTTCTCTTCCAGATTACAGAACTGAAAGAACTGGCATGAGAGGTCATACATATATCCCTTTACACATTTGATCAGGCTGGGGAACCATATGTGGCCCACTGGGCCTCTCTATGTGGCCCTTGAGATTCTCCCCAAGCAACACTCTCCATTAGCCTTCATTCACACTTTTTTATTATTTTTGCCTGGCTGGACTGTATACTTGAACTCTGATAATGCCTCTTGCTTGCCAGCATGGGGGACAGAGAGGGGTGTGTGGAGAAATTAACCCACAAGTAACATTCACATTCATTGCTCTGCCCAGTTTTGCCCCTGACCATACCTGGCACTGGCATGTGGCCCCTGGAAGGCTGCCCTCCGGCTGAAAAATGCCCCCCCCCACCTTGCATATGATAGATACTTTTGAGCCACCTCCAACAATCAGGAACATGCATGCACCAAAAATCCAGAACATTATTATGGATCAGTGGAGCTATCAGGTTCTGGAATAAAAAGGCAGATAGTGAGAAACCGTCCAGAAAAACTGTGCAGTAAGTCAGCACTCAGATCTTTTTTGAACCATCAGGGTTCATTCACCCCCATGGGCAATGAATCTTTGTATAGCAAGCCACTGTGAATTAACACAGACATTACATGCTATATTTTCCCAGTTTAGGCTCTTCAGCTGGCTAGCTCTGAATCGGATGAGTGTATGTGTTGTTTTACTGGATTTTTCTTGCGCTTGCAGTGGACATTCTGGATTAACATTTTTTTTATGAACTGCATTTTTTCCCCTAGTACATTTGGCCCTTCTACTCTAACAGATCTATAAAGCAGAAAAATGTAGTATTTGCTTAGTTTCAGTCACCACAAGATCTCAGGGTTGGCCTTGCCATTCATTATCCCGGGGGGGGGGGGCGTGGATTGCTGAAGACAGATATTGCAGTCTGAATGGTACAGAAAGAGGTAAGCACTTAAGCATCGCTTCAGGCAGCAAAATGTTTTGAGCCCACGCTGGAAGGAAGCACATTTTGCATGATGCAGTGCTGTCACACGGCATGTACCACATGTCACTTAGTAACTTGGGACTAGCTTTCTTGAGAGATCGCCTTACCCCATATATTCCCACTCAATCGCTTCGACCTGTGAAACCGGCACTGTTACAAGCGCCACATAATATTCATTCTGCATTTGCAATAAATTGATCTTCTAGTGTGGCAGCGCTTACATTTTGGAACTCCCTGCCTATTGAAATCAGGCAAGTACTCTTTTCAGTGCCTGCTAAAACATTTCTGTTTAGGCAAGCCTATCCAGACATGTAGAATGCTAACCTGTGATTTCATCTGTTTTTATACCTTATTGTTTGTTTCAATTACTTTTTGAGTAGTTTAAATAGTTGTTTTTTACTGATTATTTTATTATTTTATTATTTTTTGTACACCACTTTGAGGTTTTGTCACAATCAAGCAGTATATAAAACTGCTAAATCAATCAAGCAAACAATATGCAATAAATAAAAGGTACACAACTCTTGGGTTATGTTTTATCAGTGAGAAGTACTGGCATCAGAATGGGCATGAGCTGCCCAAAGTTATAATCCTATATTTTAAGATCTATTTGTTTGACTTAAATCAATGGGATTTAAAAGTATTTAACTCTGACCAGATTGTGGTCAATGTATCGTTCTTGTTTTAAAGAATTAGAGAATTTCAGAATTCATTCAGGCAATGCCTATTTTTTATTATAAAAAATGACTGAAATCTTGGATCATGCAGTGCCCTTTGCCTTAGAAGTCTTTGCTTCTCATTCCCAGATTGCAGGAGCTTATTGTGGTTAGGAAAAGATAGTCTGCACATTTTCAAGGCAATCTTTTCTTCTGTTTTACATGTTCCAGACCTAAACCCTGGTGTTGAAAACAAATTCCAAGGCAAGCTGAAATTAGCTCCTGCTTTGTCTTTCTGAGCCAATTCACACATTGTAAATGTAGGGGTTTTTTTAAAAAAAAAATACAGAGTGCAATACTGACCCACCTGCCATTGCTTGAAGAATTAATATTTAATCTGGGCATACAATCAGATATTTGTGCACTCCAGTTTTCCATAATCCTTTCACTTCAAAAGAGGAATAGAAGGATCAAAAAAATCAGGAAAGTGGTTCCACAGTTGTCCACCAAATGCTCAGTTTGCACATGACTGCATGAGCAATGTGGTCGGAGGGCAAAAGCCATAGCTTATGTAGAACCTTTACACCTTTACAAATTTGTAAACTAACTATTCCCCCACTCCTATGCTTAAAATGAGTCTTTTCCAACTTCCAGGAGTTTCCTATTTTGCTCTTTGTTTTTTATTATTATCTCTGCCTCTTAAAACTGCCTTGCAGTAAAACCACAAATCACCTTCTAGGGCTCCAGTCCAAATATATTTCAGAAGGCAACCTACCTGCTGAACAGGTGTTTGGCATAAGCTGCTTTTGACAACACCTTTTGCTTGTCTAAAGAACAGGGCAGCTGGATGCAATCGTCTCTCATACACCTGCTCCGTGTTGTTGCCAAAACTGACAATACTGAGCATCTGTATAGCAGCTACGCATTCAGATCTGAATCAGTGCAGATCACCGTCCCCAAGTGAGTGTGGGATTGAGTCCAGCTGCACAGGGAATATATTCGTAGTGGATTTAAAATTGGGAACGAGTATATTTGGAAGACCTAGTTTCAAGCTCTATAGCAAGGATGAGGAATCTCCAGATATAGGAGGCTCTGCAGATATTCCTCTTATCATTCCTGAACACTGGCTGAGCTGGCTGGGCCTGATGGGAGTTAGGAGTTAGACAATAGTTGGATGACCACAGGTTCCTATCCTTGCACTGCAGCATCAGTTTTCTATTGTAAAGTGCAAGGTGAATTAAATTGCACCTAATCTCTGACTCCCTTCCTATATTATACTGACATGCAAAGTCACTACCACATGACTCCTTCCCACATTGCTCAAGTAACATAAGAATTGCAGGCTCATGTGGAAATGGTCAGTGATATCTAGCTGCTTCTGACACTAGCATTGCTCCATTTTGGAGCTGGCCTATTGCTTTAATGGGACATAAATGATTCTTAAGACTCCTCCCAGGTAAGTGTAAGATTCATGTGTTGGCAGAGTAGCATAGGAAGGATCTATAAAACAATAGCTCCCATGCTGCTATAGCAATTGGACTGAGCCTTTTGGTCCTCCGTGTTTTGTTCTCACTTACCAACCTTTTGCTTACTATGAATTCATAGGGCCCTTAAAATATTTTATTTTAGACCATTTACTGGTTTCTGTATATAAGTAGTGCTCCCCGTTGTGAATATGACGAGACATACGTGAAGGAATCTTTCTCTGCAATAAGTAACTAAGCTGCCGTATCTCCCTATTGCTAAGGAAAAATATTTATGGAATGCTTGGCACTACAACTGGAAAATAAAAAGGTACTGAAAGCACTAACCGATAAAAATGGAAGCCAGGAAAAGAGTGGGCCACAGCAGAGAGAAAACAAAGCAAACTATCACTGTTATTTTAAAATAGATCAATGTACTAATTGTAGGAAGATATGCTTGCTGGGATAAAAGCCAAGTAGCAGTATGTAGTCAAAATCTTTTATTCTCTTTTTCTTATATTTCCCTGCTTCAAGACATGGCTGCTACTCCCAACATGCCCTTCAATGATTACCTCACGAAAACATAGTGTGCGGTTGGACAAGTCAGCCACAAGATGGCGTTTTGCAAACTCAAGGGTACTATCGATCATATTTTTACAGTGCATTTCACACAGAGAGTATTTTTTGTTGATTTCCCTATTCTTCTTGTAAAATATATTAGGCTTACGAAAGGGACAACAGCAGATGTATTTGTATAATGCTGAATTTAATTTACTTCAACATTTTCTTTCCTGAATTCTCAGACATTTCACATCCTGTATCTTAGATCTGGTAATCGGCTATAACATTTCCCATTAAGAAGTGTGTGTTTTATTTTGACACAGGTAGGCTGTTGCACATTTCATAGCAGAGATGTTGGTATAGCAGACAGACCATGAGAATGAGCTATGTATGAGATGGAAGTCCACAAAATTTAGCACTCAGCCACTGGGTGGCCTTATACAAAATCATTGTTTCTCTTCTCCTATTTGCAGCCTTTTAATTAGTCGATAGCCCCAGTCTATTTCTAGTTATCCAGGTATACCTCAAAATCCAGGTATCCCTATCAAGAACAATCTTCCACCACTTGTTCCTAGAAAAGTCATAATTTTCTCAATCTTCTACATAAGCGACCTTTTGAAGGGATAATATTACAGCATGCCCTGCAGTATATGTGAAAAACACTATTGCTGATAAGAGTTTCTCTAAAATCCACCTGAGCAATGACTTGCAATCTGGCTCATCTTCATAAATGGTTACTGCCATTGATATAGAATTTTTATATTGCAATTCTAACAGTTTAGTTGAAACAGGCCATACATGAAGGGAGGACATTACAGAGGCCAGTGCCTCCAGCTGAAGAGAATGATCTAGTTCTCTTTTTCTGGTTAATCATAAATGTTTCTTTAGTGGGCAATAAAGAAAAAGCAATGGCTTTGTACAGTCATCCCTGCAATGTTCTGAGATTCATTAAGAAATAAGATTTGCTCAGATAAAAAAGGTCATCGAACAGAAGTAGGCTTGACATCAAATTTGCTAAGAACTGACCTGAATTGTAAAAAGAAAAGAAAAGAAACAAAGTAACACCAGGGTTGCCGGTTCGATCCCCATAAGGGGCAGCCACATATTCCTGCATTGCAGGGGGTTGGACTAGATAACCCTCAGGATTCCTTCCAACTCTATGATTCTAGAGCTTGTATGATTCTCATGCTTGTACCCCAAAAAGCACATAAGGAATATCTTGTTCACAAAAGCCAGCACAAGAGCTTTGATATATAAAACTCACTTATTGAGAAGAAAGTTGGCCTTCTCCTTGGTATGTAAAATTACCTCTCTCTCTCTCTCTCTCTCTCTCTCTCTCTCTCAAACTGTGCTGTAAAAGGTTTTTGTTGTTGTTGTTGTTCATTTCCTTTGAGTCACCTGATGTCATTGTGATGTCATGTGGATGTGTCAAAATGGCTCACAAATGGCGGGGGTAGTCAGGATCCAGCCCACCAGTTAGATCCTGTTCTCTACTCTTGATCTGATCCAATATGATTTTCCTCTCAGCGACAAGATAGATTATACCAGGAAACCCACAAGCAAGACATTCAGGCATTTGTATCTAACCTTTAAAAATCACTGCTGGAATGGGAGACAAAGGATGAAATGGTAAATGGTATCGTATTAATAGGTGCACAAACATACAAAGTTTAGCTTATGCTGCTGCTCATAATCTAAGCTAAGGAAATTCAGCATGAATTGCAACTTGCAGTAACAATGAATTATAGTTGTTCTGTTTGATGCACTGCTTGCACAGTCTGTAACGCCTTCTGTCTGCTTGAGGGTGTGGCATCTGCCATTGGGGAGGAAAACTAGTGTGTGTTGTCTGTTATACCAGGCTGACTTAATTGTGCAGTGGACCCCTATTACATAGCCTTCGGTTGTTAGCTTTGATCCTGAGATAGTTGGAACCAAACTGGCTAGCACTTTTCCATTAAAACTGCCCCCCCGACCTTTTAAATCATGTGCATTCAAAAATTATATAAGTACCCCACATATTATAATCGTGTATAAAACTAGCTGAAAAGTAAGTGAGAAAATATTGTAATCCTTCTGTGAGTTATGATCAATGTATCTTATCAGGATTTTTAAATGACACATCTCAGTTTAAGTATAAATATATAAAAGAATAAATGTGTAATTGAGTTTATACTTTATTTTAGAATGTACACATACATAAATATATACAACTAGACATCTCTCTCTCTATTTGCATTTGAAAGAGTTCAAAATCAACTTATGAGGTTTAATGTGTATAATTAGTGAGTGTTTGAATATAAAAAAGGAGAAAATCTAGGAGAAAATGTCAAAAAGGCTCAATAACAAAGATGTAGTATTCTCTTGGCAAAAGCTGATGGATCGCTTGGCATGAATTCATCTTACGGTTCTGTTATTCTTTCTTCTACAAAGATGATATATACACCCTTTCTAAGAGTTTGCATAGAATTGCAATTTGTTGTTGTTACAGACTATAATGACCCTTGGGTATGTACCTGATTTCCCTACTAGAATTACTTACTGTTCCCCGCTCCCCAACTCTATCAGTTTCTAACTATATAACAGTTTGCTTTTTGCAACACAGAAACAAAAATGTAATATAAGGGCTTTTAGCATGTAGTGGAAGGATACAGAGACACTGGAAAATTAAAGGCACAATCCAGCAAAAGTGAGTAACAAGAAATACTCCATAGAAAGCAGTGGAATGGAATTTAGACATTATAATAAGTTCCACTTATTTAGTTGTTAACATTTGCTGGATTGTACTCAAAGTACAGTACATAGTTAAAAACTTCAAAGGGACATTATGGGCACAATCCAGCCTACATCTGCTATCATTATTCAGGATATGGTCATATACAAATTAAGAATACATATAAATGAAATCATTATTTCAATCATGATAAAGTTTATGATAGTGGGAAAATAGCATAAATATTTTGAGTGAGATTGTCTGATGTGTTGCTTCATTTTATGTGAATGACACTCCTTTCCTTTCGCTGGCAGTGGATTTGGATATGGTGCTTTAGGTATTTCTTTGTAAAGTGCATATTGATTGCCTTAAAACATATCTTAATTTGTTAATGCCACTAGTGGCAGCATGATAATATATAAATGCAAGTAATTTCTATGACTAATTATTTAACAACACTGCAAGTAGTAATTCTTTGGATTATCTACTATGCTTTACATACAGCAGATGTGATTTGATTGTTTAGGGACGTAACGGTAATGCTGAAAATGTTTTACTCTCTTCAGGAAATCCTTGCTGTGCATACAAATTAATAGAACATGTTGAAAACAGCCCCATATGTAATAACTTTATTAAAGGCATCATTAATGCAAATGATTATTAGGACTTTGAGACAGCTGGACACTGTGGCAACTGCAGAAATGCGGCTGCCACAGGCTGCTGGCCACAAAATTAGCAGATCATGCTTCTAAAAATGATGTAATCAGCAAAACTGTATACAATGTTTTGTTACTTGACAGGAGTGTGTTACTGACAAAGATAGATACTGGGACCTTAAATAATGAGTTATTCATGAAAAAAATATAATTATAGGTTACCAATGTATTTTTAAAATTTATGATCAATATTGTGTTAGGACTTTTCTCACTTCCCTAGTTGTTGTTGTTGTTGTTGTTTTGCCATACTTTGATCATTTTAGATGTCTCTTGAACAGTGTAAATGCAAATATTTGCATACAGACAAATGGCAGTAACTATTACCAAGTAGCAGCAGCACTCGTGAAATTAAGAAGCTAAGAACATAAGACTGGCTCCACTGGATCAGACCACTGGCCCATCTAGTCCAGCATCCTATTCTCACACTGGCCAACCAGATGCTCATGGGAAGCCTCACATACTTTTGAAAATAAAGATATTCTATTGGTTAGACAATGATAATCAAACTTTAAAGGAATGCCAGTCAACCAATGCTTTTTACTTTATTGGCTACCTGAATTTGCTTTTAAATCAATGTATTAATTAACTCTGAAGCCGTTTAAGTGGTGCACATGGGCTTGAAGACTTATCCAGTGACCAGGGCATAGCTAGGGGTTGGTTAGGTTGGTCCCTACCAAGAGTGCAAGCCCAGAGGGGTGCAAAAATCATGCCTTTCCGCTCTGGCTCCTCTGCTGCTCTGCGAGGCTGAGCAGGGCATCAATAGAGTTCCACGCTGATACAGCTCCTTGCCAAGGATGCAAGGCAGTCTATGTATGCCTGTGCCAGTGACCCCAAATCCTCTGAGCTGCCCCTCACTGTCCCCCTCACCATGAAGTGGTGAGGATGCTTCCTTCCCTGTCCCACCCTCGCCAAAGTCTGTATTGCTGAAGGAGGAAGTGAGAAGTGTGACACTTTCCCCACTTCCTCTTCCAGCTCTATGGGTCATATTCAACTAAGACTGTACTCAAGAGTAAACTCACTGAAATTAATGGATCTAACTTTCTCATGTTCATCAATTCCAGTGGGTCTGCTCTTAAGTAAAACTTAGTTGAGTACCGCCCTATGTGCTTTTCCAAGGCTCAGAACTGTGTAGCTGAACAGAAAGCAGAGCAACCAAAGAATGAGAGGGAATGTCGGGAATAGAGTTGAATGAGGTGGGTGGGTAGGATATACAAGAGAGAAAATGGAGATTAGACTTCCATAGAGAGAGAAAATGGAGAATGCCAAGTGGGGGGGGGGGATGCATGCACACAAAACAGAGCTAGTAAAATGGATCCTCTTGAAATTGCATGTTTTTGTGGGTTTCCTTCACAACCAGACTAAATTGCCTCCACAGGCTAAATTGTAAAAATGGTGGGATCTGGTGCTTCCCAGGGCTGCCATTGTGCAAAAACATGAAAATGAGACAAGGCTCCTTAGATAGCCACATAATTTTTCAAGATATCTAACACCCACCCTCAAATCATGTCACCTTTATCCATTATTCTATGATTTATTGGTTTTGTTGCCATCCTATGTAAAAACCATTAAGATTTTAGAAAAGCTGTGCCTTGAAACAATGTTTTTGTTGTGCTGCCAAGTACTGGATCTATGATTTTACTCGTATTGTCTACCACTGGGTTATTTTGATGGGGCTTTTGGGGGGCAGGGGGCTTATTAAGTCATGCTATGCAAGACCATGCTTTTATTCGGACTCCTTGGACAAACATGAATCTTTGTGTGTCCCACAGGTTTCAAAAAGGTTGGCGACCCATGATCAAAATATATTTTAAATAGATCAGTACAGATGATTTTGTTAGTTTTGCTA
>NW_028149261.1:0-17672 GCF_964270895.1 Podarcis filfolensis
GAGCTCTGCTAGTGAGCAAGAGCCATTCACTCTAAGCCATATGTTTAACCTCTTCCTCAAAACAGCTTCCCAGGTAGCCCTGTCATTCTTCAACCTCCATCAGATGCTGTCCTACATGTGATTCCTGTCTCTCCCCACAGAAGCCTAAACATAGTTTGCATTGGGTCCCCTGATAGTATTGGACTGTAACTCCCATCATCTCTGGTCACTGCCCATGCTTGCTGGGGATGAAGAGTAGTGAAGAAAAGATCTATTCCATGGATACTACTGTCCTGGGACCTTCAGCCTATTTACATTTCATGTGTTTGAGCAGGTAGTCTGTAAGCTAAGAGACATCTCATTCCTAATTCCTAGGTCCAGCAAGAGTTAAAATTGAAGCAAGGATTCATATTTTCTAAAGTCAGATTAGGTAATGGGTTATTAAGGAAACAAAGGGAATGGTTCTGTGTGAGACAGCAAAGGTGTGGGCCTCCCTCTTTCAACTCTAGGGTAGATAGAAAGACAAACACAGAGTTGAGAGTTATGTGAGCTGGAGACTGGAAGCAAAGTTGCATGCTGGGAAGGCAGAGAGGCAAAGCGGTGCTTGATTTCTGTTTGAATCCAAGGGTGCGGCTATGGGAGAAAGAAGGCCTTCTTGGGGTGTTAATGCTCTGAACCCCTCCAGGTTGTTTATATGTGTAAATAAACCATATATAATAAAGACACCACAGTCTCTGCTGTACTTCATTCCAAAGGAAACACGTTTGGAATCCTTGGAATCTCACAATGCTAGGAGATTGGGATGGCATGCAGCAATATGTAACGAAGTTGCCAGGTGAGCTTCTCTGGATAGAGCATTCCACAAGTGGGGAGCCACCACAGAAAAGGCCCACTATTGTGTTGCCACTCTCTGAGGCACAAAAAAGGGCCTTGGATGATGATAACAGCATCTGAATTGGTTTAAATAAGTAGAGAGGTCCTTAGGTTCTGCAGTTCTGAGCCCTTCAAGGCTTTAAAAGGTCCAAACCAGCACTTTGAATTGTACCTGGAAAGTAATCCGCAGCTAGTGCAGTTGGGCCAGGATTGGTGTTACAGTATATGCTTAAAATGTCTTGCCCCAGTAAAGAACCTAGTCATGAAATTCTGCACTAGCTGAAGATTCTGAATGTTTTTCGAGGAAGCCCTAGGTATAACACATTGCAATCATCCAACCTAGAGGTCCCAGGAGCATAGGAAAAAGAAGTTTAACAGAATCATAGCATTGTGGAGTTGGAAGGGACACTGAGGATCATCTAGTCCAACCACCTGCATCCTACACGGGTGTCAGGAGTGCGTGCAGGAGCCAGGCCCTGTAACTGCTAGGGCCTCACAGGACTGGGGCCTTCCTGAGTTTGGCCTGGACTCTTGGCTTCCTGACCCCTGGACTGCTGATTTCTGCTTCCCGACCTCTACCCCGGTCCTGGCGTACCAAGCCATATTTGGATTGAGCTTCAGTTTATTGGCTCTAAACAAGTCCACTAGTGAGGTAAGAAATCCACAGCCACACCTGCAGATGTAAAGGAAAAGTAGAGCTGTGTTTCACCAGTATATTGTTGACAAATTTACTCCAATAGTCCTGAAGAACCTGCTCAATGGTTTCATGTAGATGTTAAGTGTGGAGTTTGGAGTTTACAGGGTTAAAACGCCTTGGTGTCCTGTATCTGGGGAGTGGCCTGACGCAGGGCCGTAAGTCACAGGCTTTGTCTGTGAGAGTTGCTTTCACTTTAGACTGAGAGATGCTGCAGAGAGACTGTGTGTGCTTTTAGCACGGGAAAGATGCCGGAAAGCTCCGATGGAATGAGACTGATTTATGGCTTGTAAATAAACACTTTTAGAGATAGCAACGAACTGTCTCTGGACTTGATTTATCCCTCTATCTCACACGGACGGCAGGACCACTACAACTCTGTTTTCCTGCCCAGGTCAGCCCCAAGCAGAGCTGCGCTGGGGAAGCGCTGACTGGACGACAGGATTTATTGCCAAATTAAGGAACATAGGGGTGGGTGGGGGATCAAACTAATGGATTTCATTAAGTCTAAGTATTGCAGGTCCTGAAGCTTCAAACCATTTACTTCCTCCCTCCCTCTGTCTTCCTGGAAGAAGCTGTTAGCCAAGCTATTGCTCCCAGCTGAAGAAAAGCCATGTGAACGAAGATTCTCGCTAAATGCTAACAAAAGGATTGTGTGATTCCATTTGTGAAGAAATGCTATTTTTTCCTGTTTTTAAATCATTGGGAAGTTTGTTCTTTTTGACTTTTACTTCCAATGGATGGACATTTGTTGACTTGAGAAAAACATCTTCATGTATGCGACAACGGCCGCGCGAGTTCTGATAGCACAAGGATGGAAGACTGAAGAAATCCCAACTAAAGAATTATGGCAAGAAAAATTGATGGATTATGCAGAACTGGCAAAATTGACTCATAAGCTACGGGACAAGGATAACTGTGACTTTAAGGATGAATGGGAACCTTTCACAAAGTATTTGAAGACGCAACAAAGCGAACTGGACTCCTTGGCAGGTTTTGAATAAACATCCACAATTATTTTTTTTTACTGATAATAATTAGCTAAACAGTTGGAGGATCTATACAACTCTGTAACATGCAGAAAGTAGCATTATTGGAGAAACCAAAGACTGGAACTGAGGGAAGTTGGGGGGTGGGGTGGGGGGATGGGTTTTGTGGGAGGAGGGGGGCAGGAAAAATGGGGAGGGAATAAGGATATGTTTTTGGAAAATATGTTTTGTTATAACTTTGAATAAAAAAAATAAAAAAGACCTTTGTTGACTTGAGTAAAATCGTCACTTATTTGCAAAGTTAAGTGTCTGTGATTTATTCTAGCCTCAGTATTTTTATGGGGAATATCTGTTTAAAGCTGAATGAGGGCAGATGCAAATCAAACCAAATGTTAATGTGCTTGGAGCAATCCCCATTGTGCCAACTCTGCAAAGAAAGAGTGTGAATTTCTCTTCCAAACCTCCCTCTCTAATATGCCAGAGAGCACACTGTGCTCTTAACTGTGCTGTATACCTGGAATATTGGTACAATCATGGAACCCACGAACAATATTTGAACGTTGTGATTACTGTAACATGAATTTAATGAACAAATATATAAACAAAAGGAAAATAAGGATTGCATTTAAAAATGAATGGATATTGAAAACATTAGCCGCAACCTGACCTGAGGAAGGCCTGACCTGGATTTGGGCCTGAATCAATTCTCATGTTTCTCCACACAGACAACACTCTGGAGAAGTAGATCACAGTAAGTAACAGCATTGCATATTCTGCTCAGCAGCAGGTGAGCAGAGGGTTAATTTTCCTTACCTGGCCTGTGTGTGCCTTTTGAGGGTATAGAAATGCAGGCCAAAAATGCAGATATTTAGCAAAGTTTACAAAAGAAGCATAAATTCCCGATGGCCCCAGCTTAATGTGTAGCGATGAGTGTGTTGTCCAAGGCCCTGGGAAACTAGGGTTGAAATCCCCATTCAGCCATGGGGAAGATGGCATCTCTAAAATCTAAGCTTCTTCACAGAGTTTTTGAGAAAACAATAGCAAGAGAGGGAGAGTTATGTACTCCTTGGATGGCACATGGAACATACAAACAAAGAAATGATGATCAAAATAAAAACAAAGGAAATAACATCTCCTTGCCAGAACATAAGGTCCCTGGCTAACGGTATCTCTTTCACCCTCTCAACTATGGTCATCCTTCTTCCTTACTAATCTCTCTTTACTGTTCATCTCAGGTCTAAGTATAATGATGTAGATTTTAGGGAGGAAAATGCAACCCAGTAAGCCAGCAGTAGAGGCCAAGATGGAGAAGATCTCCACAGCCACCATGTATTTCCCTTTGGTGCTCAGATAAGTGGGGACAAAGGACAGCCAAACACTGCAGAAGACCAGCATGCTGAAGGTAATCAACTTGGCTTCATTGAAAGTATCAGGCAACTTCCTGGCAAAGAAAGCCACAGAGAAGCTCACAATGGCCAAAAGACCCATGTAGCCGAGAATAAGGTGGAACATGATGTCGGAGCCTTCATTGCACTGCACTATGATCTGCCCATCCTGGGAGTGCAGGTCAAACTCTGGGAATGGGGGAGAGGATGCCAGCCACCCAAGACAGATGCCAGCTTGAATGAGAGAACAGAAGGTGATAAGGGATCCTGCCAGCCTCTTCCCAAGCCATTTCCTCAGGCTGTTCCCAGGCTTGGTCACCATGAATGCCAGAACCACAGTGAGTGTTTTGGCTAACACACAAGCAACAGCAATGGAGAAGACGATGCCAAAGACGATTTGCCTCAAGACACAGGTCACCTTTGTAGGCCTGCCAATGAATAAGAAGGAGCAGAGAAAGCAGAGAAGCAGAGAAGAGAGCAAGGTGCAGGTGATGCCCCAGTTGTTGGCTTTGACAATGGGAGTGTTCCAGTGCAGACCGAAGGTCCCCATCACAACAACTGTGACCAGAGAAAGCAGGAGAGCCAAGGAGGCCAGAATTGCCCCCAAGGGCTCCTCATAGGATAGGTAGCTTATTTTTTTCGGAATACATTGGTCCTGAAAGGCATTTGGGTAGTGATCATCGGGGCATTTCTCACATTGATCTGCATCTGAAAGTGAGAAGCATGCTTTTAGCATTTCTTGAAGCAATACTTATTAATATTATTGATACCGTCTGTTATGCTGTACACAAAACATATTACTGAGTTAATGAACCAAAGTCTACTTTCACAACTAAGTGATGGTTCCTCCATGAGCATCTCAGCTGTACTAATCAATCCATTCATATTTATCTGTCATGGTTAGAGTATACTGGTTGATTTCAGTCATTCCCCCTTAAACATGCCTATCTCTGCATCCAGCCCCATGTCTTTGCATTTCAAGGCTTCTGGCCCAAGTGTTTCTTTTTTTACACTTTCCATAATTGAATTTGGGAGTGGATGAAACAGCCAGGTAGCCTGTCATTTGCTCACTGGGAAAATCTATATTTGACAAGAAATAACTGTTCCCAAGGACTGAAACTGTGTGGATACAGTAGAGAAAATTCTTCACTACTTGTTAATCACAGAAGATGAAAGTCTGTTGGCTGCAGGTTCAATGCTGACAAAAAGGGAATCTATGGATTGCAATCCTAATTATTTCTTTCCAGATGTATGTCATCCTGATTTCAGTGGTGGTTACCCCCATGTGGATGTTATTTCACACAATATACTCTTGAATGGCTATCCAAAGGGGAGGAGAGAGGAAAGGACAATATGTATCAGTAACATATAAACACATGTGCTTGACATCTATGACAGAAAATAAGCAGACATAATAAGACTAAGAAATGAATGTCGAAGTTGGATAGGAAGAATTCCAGTTGACTTGGGTTCCTTCACTTACCCTTCTGGACTGAAATCCTCCCTTTAGGGCACTGAACACAGTCATAGCAACAGATTTGCTTTCCCTGCTGTGGAAACATACTCTTTCCAGGGTGGCAGCTCTCAACACAGGTGGAAATGGGCAGCATCTAATGGGAATGACAAGCAAGGGATTTTGAATGGAATAAATCTTATTGTCGTCTATGTCCGCTTTGCAGCAGAAAGGTCACAGGACTGAAATTAGAGGATGGCTGTCAAGCATATGCTCCCTGGGCAAGCATCAGGCCCCCTGATAAAGATACTTTGTGCTGTCACTTAACCATTTGGCCAGCCCAGCACATGTCTGAATGGCAAAGAGAAGCTTGTGCCAACCTTCTCCCTCTTGATTGATTCCTCATAACCCAATGCTGATTCCCTCCTGGAGGGAGAGCAGAGCTTAAATAAGGAGCTGGCAACAGATGCTGCTTCTCCTTCTTACTAAATGTACTTGAACTTTCAGATTAAACTATACAATGCAGGTAGGTGTTACTTACATTGCTAATACATCTGAGACAGATTTTAATCTATGATAAATACTGTTACAGACTGACAGCAGCACAAGAGAACATTCCTGCTGCTCTAACTGTTTAGACTGCTCATAACTGCCATAGCTGTAGAAATTGACATAACAATTCCCTCTTAAAATGTACATGGTTTTTTGTGGGGGGCTATTGGGTTTTTTATTTTCATTATGCATTATGTATGTATTCATTATTTATTTTGTGGTTTTATACGTTGATCTTATTCTGGGAACCACCCTGAGACCTCTGGGTATAGGGCGGTATATAAATTCAATCCATCAATCAACTACCTCCGGCCTATGACAGCACAGCGTTCAGTAGCCTTCTGAGAATTAGCCCTTTCCTTAGCATGGATGCTTTCATCCCAAAAATAGGGTCTTACTATCACATGTGGTGGACCTGCATAATTTTAAGAGAATTTTGGAATAACATATATGACGAATTTAAGAAATTATTTAAACTTACAATCAAAAAAAGGCCAGAGATTTTCCTATTAGGAATGTTGCCAACAGAAATCAAGCAAAACACAAGACCACTGTTTATGTACGCAATCACGGCTGCAAGAATACTTGTAACCAGAAGTTGGAAACAACACCAACAATAACAGATTGGCAAACACTCTTTTTTTTCCAATATACTTTTTATTAGTTTACAACAAAGAGCATATATTTCTAACCAAATTTTCACAGATTATACTTTTTAGACTTCCTTCGATTTTTCTGGTAATCATCCATATATACTCTTAACTATAACGCATTTCCTTTTTTGCATTGCCTTTTAACTTTCACCTTTACCAATATCTATTTTCCAAACAGTACATCTTAGCCTTTACAGTGCTTCTTGAAACCCCACTAGCGTTGTTTGTGAATCACATAAGTTTTTCAGATAATCTACAAACTTTCCCCAATGTTCGATGAACTTTTGATTTTTAAGATATCTTATTTTTCCAGTCAGTTTATCTAACTCCACATAATCTGTTAATTTCGATCTCCACTCTTGAATTGTCGGTGTTTCTTCCTGTTTCCACATCTGGGCTAGTAAAATTCTTGCTGCCACAACCGCATACTGGAATAACTTAAAGTCTTTCCTTCTTATCTCTTTTCCTGTGATACCTAAAAGAAAGGCTTCTGGTTTCTTGACAAAAGTATACTTTAACATTTTTTTTAGTTCATTATATATCCCTTCCCAGAAGTTCTTAACCTTCTTGCATTCCCACCACATGTGATAAAATGTTCCCTCCCTTTCTTTGCATTTCCAACACTTATTATCCGTTTTATACATTTTGGCTAGCTTGACCGGTGTGATATACCATCTGTAGAACATTTTCATCACATTTTCCTTCAATCCCATGCATGCAGTGAATTTTAAATTTTCTTTCCATAGTTTCTCCCAATCATCAAATTGAATATTGTGTCCAAAATCTCTAGCCCAGTGTATCATTACTGATTTAACTTCTTCGTCCTTCGTACACCATTCCAACATTATCTTGTACATTTTTGACAAAGTCTTATTTTCACTATTAATTATATCCAATTGAAACCTAGAGTCTTTTTCTATATACCCCTTTTCCTTTACATCTTTCTTAAACATTTCATTTACTTGGAAGTAGTGTAACCAATCATATACATAGTTCTTTACTTGTTCATATGGTTTTAGTTGCCATTTTCCTCCTTCCTTCGTTACCAATTCTCCGTATGTAGCCCAATTACCTCTCATGTTCACTCTCTTTACACACATGACCTCCAACGGAGATAACCAATGTGGAACCCTTGGTTCTAAAAGACTTTTGTACCTGTCCCATACTTCTATTAACGAATTTCTGAAGATGTGGTTTCCAAATCCTTTGTGAACCCTTTTTTTATCACACCATAAATAGGCGTGCCACCCGAACCTGTTGTCGAAACCTTCAAGATCTAATAATTCCTTATTTTCAAGCTTAATCCAATCCTTTAGCCAGCAAATACATGCTGCTTCATAATATAGTTTCAAATCTGGCAGGGCGAAGCCTCCTCTCTCTTTCGCATCTGTGAGTAGTTTATATTTTATTCTTGGCTTCTTGCCCTGCCAGATGTACCTTGATATCACTTTTTGCCAATCTTTGAAGGTTCCGCTCCCCTTAATTATGGGGATTGTCTGAAACAAAAATAGCAGCCTTGGGAGCACGTTCATCTTAATTATAGAAATCCTGCCCCAAAAGGACAGCTTCATTCTATTCCACACCTCCAGGTCTTTTTTTATACCTTTCCATATTTGAACATAATTATTCTGGTACAGGTCGATATTTTTAGTTGTTAACCATATTCCCAATTATTTTACTTTCTTCACTACTTCAATCTCCGTTTGTTGTTGTACTGTTTCTGTTTTATCCTGCTCCATATTTTTAGCCATTATTTTAGTTTTTTTCTTATTCAATCTGAACCCGGCCACCATCCCAAATTGTTCAATCTCCTCCAGTACCTCTCTAACACTTTCTAAAGGTTCCTCCATCGTTATAACCAGATCGTCGGCAAAAGCTTTCACTTTATATTCGTTCTGACCTACTGTTACCCCTTTTATTCGACTATTTTGTCTTATTGCATTTAAAAAGACCTCCAGAACCGTTATAAATAACAATGGTGAGAGCGGACATCCCTGTCTTGTTCCTTTAGATATTTTTATATCTTCGGAAACCACGTTATTAACTATCAATTTAGCTCGCTGCTCTGTGTATATTGCCTTGATACCATTAAAGAACTCTTCTCCTACCCCCATATATTCAAGATTTTTCAACATAAATTCCCATATTATGTTATCGAAGGCCTTTTCAGCATCCACAAACATTAGTATCGCTTGCTTCTCGTTCCTGGCATGCAGATATTCCAAAATGTTAATTATATTTCTAACATTGTCTTTCAATTGTCTGCCTGGCAGGAACCCTGCTTGGTCTTTGTGGATGATACTCATTAATATCTTTTTAATTCTCTTTGCTAAGATACCCACAAATATTTTATAATCTGTATTCAATAGAGAAATAGGCCTATAGTTTTTAACTTGTGTTAGATCTGAATCTTGTTTGGGAATTAATGTTATAAATGCTTCTTTCCATGTATCTGGAATCTCTCTTGTTTTTAAAATATTATTTATTACTTCTTTCAATGGGGTCATCAAAACTTCGCTCATTTCCTTATAGTATCCTGATGTAAATCCGTCTGGTCCCGGGGCCTTTCCTCTCTTCAATTCCTTTACGACTTCTTTAATCTCGTCAACTTCAATTGGGGTGTTCAGCTTGTCTTTTTGTTCTGTCGGGATCTTCTGCACCTTTTTATTTCTTAAAAATCTTTCAATTTTCTTCACATTATTTCTTTCTTTATCCTTATATAATTGACTGTAAAAGTCCAAGAATCCTTTCCTAATTTCTTTTGGGGAGACTTTCTCTTCTCCATTCACAGTAATTTTGTTAATTGTATTCTGTTCTTTTCTCTTTTTAGTTTGCCATGCAAGCAGTTTGCCTGATTTATTCGCAAATTCAAAGTTTCTCTGTCGTAGTCTTTTGATGTTCCATTCTATTTCTTTATTTATAATAATTGAAAATTGCGTCTGTAAGATCTTAATTTCTTGTTTGATCTTTAAGCTGTTTGGTTTTTTAATTAATTTTTTCTCCTTTTCCATAATCTGATTCAAGATTTCTTTTTTCCCTTTTTCCCTAAATTTGTTCTTCAGTGAGTTCTGCTGAATAAAGAAACCTCTCATCACTGCTTTGCTTGCATCCCAAACAATACTAATCTTTGTGCCTTTATTAAGATTGTCTATAAAATATTCGGTTAGTTTCTTTCGTGCCTTATCCATAATCTTTTCGTCGTCCAGTAAATAGTCGTTAATTCTCCATCTAAAAGATCTTTCCTCAAATCCTTTTAATTCCAATTCCATTGGGTTATGGTCTGAAATTACTTTAGGTTGAATTTCAATTTTTTGAATTCTTGGAGTCAGTTCATTTGAAACCCAAATTTGATCGATTCTTAACATTGACTGATTTGGTTCTGAATAGTACGTGAATTGTTTTTCCAGCGGGTGTCTAAGCCTCCAAATATCAATCAAATTACAATTCTTAGTCATTGAGAAAAAAGACTTTGGAAGTTTCCCTTCTTTGTTTCTTCCTTCTCTTAATCTATCCATCTGTAGAGAGACCACACCGTTCATATCACCCATTATTATGATCTTCTGATCCATATATTCAAATAATTTTTCTTCCAAAGTTTTATAAAAATCAGTCTTATTTCCATTAGGTGCATAGATCCCGACAATTATTAAGTTTTCGCCTTGCCACTTGATCTGTACTGCTATAATTCTCCCATCTTCGTCTTTAAAGAGTTGTTTGGCTTCAATTTTGTTTTTGGTGTATAGAACCACACCTCTTTTTTTCTCTTTATCTGATGATATAAATTCGTTCCCTAGTCTCTTATTTATCAAAATTTTCCTGTGTCTTCTTGCCACGTGCGTTTCCTGCAAACATATAATGTCCAAATTTTTCTTCTTGAGAAATTGTTCAATTTTGTTTCGTTTTCTTTTATCATTCATCCCATTAACATTCCAATTCCATAATTTTAACGCCATCTTGCAGTCAAATTAAATAATTTTATTTGTTTATCTATAGTCTGTCTTCCTTTTCTGCTTCTTCTTCTTCTTCTTCACCTCCTTCTTCGTCTTCTTCTTCTTCCTCGGATCTTTTACCCTGCTCCTCTTCCTCTTCCACTGATTCTGACTCATCTCTTAGTCCTGATCCTCTTCCTGCTCCTGCACCCTTCACCTCTTCTTCTTCAACTTGTAATTCCTTGTACCTTCTCGTAAATTTCCCAATCTCTTCTGGGCTTGTCAACCTGCGTTTTTTAGTTTTGTAGAAGAAGGAAACTCCTTCCGGAAATTCCCATCTGAAATCAATCTTATTTTTCTTAAGTATCTGTACCAATGGCTTATATGGATCTCTTCGTTTCAACAGCCTAATCGGTATGTCTTTAAAAATAATTATGTAATTTCCATCAATGTACAGTCTTTTCTCTCTGTTCCTCTGTAATATCAAATTTCTCATCTCCCGATCTTTAAATGTAATTAAACAATCACCTGGGAATTTCCTTGCCTTTGTTGTTCTTACTCTCATTCTGAATGCATTTTGTACTGTTTTTGCCACATCTTCCATTGGTAGTTCCATCCACTTCGCAATTTCTACTATCAGCTTCTCTTTAATATTTTCGTTCTGCATTTCCGGTACCGATCTCAGCCTCAGGTTAACCTCCCTCTGTCTCAGTTCATTCATAGCAATTATATCTTTAATTTCCTCCTGAGATTTGTTAATTTCTGTTATTTCCACTTTCAGCCTTTCTTCCTCCCGCTTCACCTCCTTCATCTCCAATTTAGTTTTTTTCAGGCCTTCTTCCACAAATTGTGTTCTTTTAGACACCTCTTTTATTTGCCCTTTCAGTTCATTCACTGTCTCGTCAATTTTTTTATCCATTCTCCCAATTTTGTTATCGACTTGTTCCATTTTCTTATTCACTTGCTCCAATTTAGTATCCAAGTTCTTTTCACTCTGTTTGATTTCTGCGAACATTTTCAGTATTTCTGCTCTAAAGTCTGATTCTTGTTTAGATGCTCTCCTATCAGTTGGTGTTCCCCCCTCCATCCCTTTCTTTTGTTGGTGTGTCATTTTAGTTCAATATCCCTGAATATAATCCCCTTTCCACCAAATTCCACAATAGAGTCAAATTTCAAAATTTAGATTCCGATATACAATAAATACATTAAATATTTAAAGGAAAAAGATTACTTATAAATCAAAGTTAGTCCAACTCTTTCCAATATCTCAGTCTCAGATAGGAACCAATCTTCTTGCCCCCAATCGGGCTAATCCTTAATTCGGCTTTCCCTTTAATTTTACAATTGTAATCCAAATTATAGTCCAATTTATAATCCAACTGGTGTATTGTCCCTCATACAGATCCAAGTTGTTTAATGTTTATAACAAGAAAGGGTTGTGGGTCTTATCATCCAACTGGTTTAGAGACCAAATTTGTAATCCGAAAGAGAATGTTCTTCACAGCCCCAAAATAGCCATCTCCTCTTCCACTGATTATTGTAGTCATAAAAAAAGAAAAAAAAGAAAACGTAAACAAAATTCTTTGCTGGCAAGTCGGCTTCTTTCACTCTACCACGTCCCAAGAGGAATTTTCCATCCAGAGAGTACAAAGGAGCTGGGAGCTGCCAAGGTCACGCAAACTAGAGATTTCTATACAGAGACAGTTCAAGAAAAAAAAAATTTTTCCACTGGCCAAGAAAGATCTCAGAAAAAAAAAACAAGTTGTAGTTACCAGTTTCTACCACTAGGGGCCAAGTTCAATTAGAGAATATGGTTGATAAGTCCCATTCAGATTTAAAATTTTTGTTCAATTGGGGTTGTGGCCTTTTCAGATTGACCTCTGTCCGTAATATCAAATGCTGTTTATCTTCAGAAAAGAAAAAGAAAAAGAAATACTATATATCTTCAGGAAAAAAAAGTCGAAAAAGAAAAGCAGGAAGGACCGAAGGCTTCTCTTTTAACTCCTCCGTTCCATCGACAATCTCAAAATAAACCCAAATACTTTCTGTTCTCCCTTTTAGCATATATCTTAGGTTTCTTTAAGCTGGCAGCATGCTTCAACTTTGTTTCAGAAAGTTTCAAAAAGTTTTTTAAAAGTTATGGGAGAAACGGAAACAGTAACCGCTAGAGGCAACTTACTTTCGCTTTCCTGCTCTGCTGTATCGCTGCGTCAGAGCTGATTCCAGATAGAAACCGAACTCGGAAAAAAAAACCTTGATAATCTGGAGCTTCCTTTGGGTCCAAATCTTTCAATTTTAATCCAAATAGGTCCAAATTCTTTTAGTTTTGAGAGCGGAGCGCTATTCCTTGCAAGCACGGGGCTTCGCTATTCGAGTGCAGCAATGGCTTCCCGATAGCCCGCTATCCCGTTCCGCCGTACTCTTCGCCCTTTTGGGGGCTACCTGACGGCCGGACGGGCGGCTCTAGGGCTCTGCCGGGAACCTGGAACCTCGGACACCCTCCCGAGGCTTTTTGGGGGGTTACTGCGCCCTGTAACACCCCCTTTCACCCGAAATAGCAGGGATCTTCCTCCTCCGAAAAATCCCTCGCTTGCGACCAGATCGCGCTCCACCAGATTGGCAAACACTCATGACAGAGTATTTCCAATTAGCAAAGCTGACCGGAAAAATCAGGGGAGCCTTAAATCAAGAAGTATACGGAGAATGGAAAATATTTAAGGAATATATAAGACTATATTGTAAAAATGATACCATCATAGCAGAATTGAATGATATTTGTGTACAATAAATAAATGGACTAAACATCTTAGAGGAATATATGGAAAAAGATATAAAAAAACCTGTGCGATAAAATCAAGACAATAGAAAAAGTATAATGAGAACGATTGGAAGTCTTTTACAGAAAACTTTATTGGAAAAGACATGATGTTGTATAAATATTTGGTTCTTTTAATTGTGCTTTTTTCTTTTCTTGTTGCTTTTAAACCCCTTTTCGCCCTTTTTGAGGTGATGAATCACTTTTTTTCTCCTTTTTTCTTTTTTTTTCTTTTGTGCTTAATTTTGTTATACTTACCTTTACTGTATGATTGTATTTTAAATTAATAAAGATTTGTTAAACAAAAACAAAAATAAAAATTATGGCCAAGCCTGCATGGAGTTTGGCCTCACCATCAGCCTGATGGAGACCAACTTCCTGGGACAGGATATCACCGGCACTCCATCCATCAACATTAGTGACCACACATTTCAGGTGGTGGATGATTTTCTTTCTTCTTGGGCTCCGCCTGGCAGAGATTGTTGCCAACAACTCATTTTGGAGAACAACAGTCCCTTTTCAAGAGCTTTAAACACTGGCAGATTCCTTACTCAGAAAGACCTTGTTCTGAACACTGAGCTCCAAATTAGCTTCAGACTAGCTCTGGATCAGCAAATTTGAATAAAGTAACAAAAACAGTATTTCATCAGAGAGTACCAGAGCTTGCCTCCTCACACTTCTCCTTTGTAGCCATTTCTGTTTTCCTGGATCGCCTGATCTTCTTAGAAAAGATGTTAATGGATGATGATTAAAACAAGAAATAGTCCCGCCCACCTGTTTGAACTTGGGATTCCATGCGATGGCACTTCCATCCACTGTGAACTCTTTTCCTGGGGGGGCCTGAGGGTCCACCCTCCCCACTCGGACTCTCTGGAAGGACTCATTGGGATATGTGACCAAGTTGAGGAGATCATAGCCACCTGCCTGCTGCCCCTTCTTATCAAAAGAGATTTCTTCCCCAGCACTGTTGTTGAAGTGGATGTTCTTCAGGAAGGAGTGAAGCTAGATTGCAAGAGGAAAAAAGACACAGACCTTGTAGGCTAATACACTCTCTCTTTTCCATTTGACAAGTGGACCTTTGGCTTTTTACTACTATAGGACACTGAAAGCTGCCTTAGAGTGAGTGAAATCAATGCCCTAAATAGCTCAGTCACTGATTGTTATTGGCTCTCTAGGGTTTCAGAGTCTTTCCCAGTATGATCTTGAGATGCTGGGGGTTGAACATGGGACTTTTTGAATGAAAGCAGATGTTCTGCCATTGAGCTGTAAGCCTTTCCAGTTTCAATATTAAGAGACATGACTTGGTATGTTTTTAACTTGGCATAGGAACCAGGTACTTACTACATTTTATCATATATACTGGGTACTTCAAAAAAACCTCCCCATTACCATATGAAACTGTCTTGTGCTGAGTCAAACCATTGTTCTCTGTAGCCCAGAACTGTCTACTCTGCATTGCCATAGTTCTATACGGCATACATCTGTGGTTTCAACCCATTTCTAATACCAGAGGACACTCCTGCCCCTTGCGCATCCCCAAGTAGGAGAATCCTGGGATGGGTTAAAGAGCTTTGAATGTGCAGCATGCAAAGCATGTGGCCTTTCACTGAGATAAAGTCCCTCCCAATGATAGAACTCAACTGGGAAAATCCCCAAGGCCTCTCCTCCATGCCAGGGCTCAGCTGTGCACCATATGAATCAGTAATAATAACTCTTGTGCTTCTAATATTGGGGAGATTAGTTGACAGTACCTGCCAGGGCTTAACCTTTGGCTGTGTCCGTCTCTCACCCAGTGCTTTCTGTTTGGCTCTTGAGGAATACATGCTATGGAGAGCATGTGCTACTGCATGGACGGCATTGTAGATGGTGTAGCTCTGGCTGGACATTTCCATTTCAAACACGGGTCCAGTGAGTTTCTCCAGCTTCTCCCTCCCAGTGCAGGGTTCCAAAGTTGTCATAATTAGATTGTCATCTGGGAATGAACAGAGGAATGCACTGGCCCAGAACTGCTGAATGAAATAAAGGTTTGGCTGCCATGGATTTATAGTCTGTAGAAAGTCCTGAAACCCTGGAATTGAATTTGAATGGAGTGTAAATGACAAGGTGCCATTGAAAGATTTTGAAGGAAATTTGTCTCCAACCAGCACTGCAGTGAAATCCCATTGAGATGTTGTAATCCACACCTTCTCCAGAGGGTACATAAAGAAAACCTCGCAGGAGATTAAAACCAGCCTGAAAGCCTCTAGAGACTGATTGTCTCCGTAGACAAGAATCAAATTCATTTCCCTCCTTGTGAGAGCAAACAAAATTGGTTTCAATTTTTGATTAAGAAGATCATGAGATAAATATGTTGTCACTAGTGGGATCACCACTGTCCAAGAAATACAAAGATTATTCTGGGAAAGCCTTGGTCTGAGAGTACGAAGGAAGGTTTCTCCACTCTCATCATCTGAAACAAGGAGGCCAATCCAGTTCCACCCAAACTTCCTGAGTAGCCGAACAATGCCATCATACTGAGCTTCTTCACTGGGGACCATTTGGAAGAAGGAAGGGAAGCGCCTTTGGTCACTCAGCCCTGGATCCAAGGAGCCATAGCTGAGCTAAAGGGAAAGGCATTCTATTTTTAAGAATCCAAAGACCGTCTATTTGTTCCTAGAAAGAATACTTCTGTATTGTGGTAGTCATCTACCTGGTCTTACTTTTGTAAGTATACACCCCTGGCATTAGTAAGTCTCAAACTAGGAGAAGTTTCTAAGCAGGAAGCTGGATGCTCCTATGATTACATGATTTGTGGCATGGCCAGGTTTGGAAGAACCAGAGCTTGGATTATGGGTTGATCCCCCCCCCAAATCCCAATGCAAATTGAGACAGCAGTGTTGGCAACACATAGCTAGGAGGCTTTAACATAATCATGTACCCATATCAAGTCTAATGTAGGACACAAGTGTAGAAAGCATAATGTAATGGGATTGAAAGCTAACCTGGATGCTTTTGGGGGTTTTCTGTGTATTTCTGCCCTTGTGGTTGTATCTATGTATCTACACACATACCTGTGGAATCTTGTAGGTGTTTAATATATTGGCCATCTGAAGGGAGTTTTGGGAGGTGAGCCCTCCAACCACGGCAATTAATTTATCTTCCTCATTACAGTGGCAATTGGGGGGATTTCGTTGTCCCATGAAAAGAAGAGCAAGAGTGTTCCAACACGTTAGCAAAGGATTAAAAGCATTCTCATAAAATGTTGATCCCAGTGTGATGTTGGAGAAGAATTTGGCATTCTTGTTGATCTCTTGCATGGCAAAGATGAAGGCAAGAACATGCTGGAAGTTTTTTGGGAGGACTCTGCAATGAGACAAAGAATGACTGTAACACTGGCGGAAGAGAAACAACTGTGTTTCACTTTTGATTTGAGAATCTATGTACCTTGAATGTTGCAACCCATAGGAAAGGAGCATTTTATTCAAACTAATGAAACCAGAGCAGTCTCCTTATAGATTTTTATTAGATTTATGTAAGTGGTGAATTCAAAGGGATTCATTGTCGTGCTGTGGATGAATTGGTGGGTTTGGATATGGGAAACCCAGAAATAAAAAGCTGTTAAGTTCTTCTGTTAACCCCTTTTGCCTCTCTCTTAAACACAATGTCCATGCCAACCTCTTGTTCTGCTGCTTTGTCCACCACACCTCCCTTCCATTTCTGAACCATGAAGTATTCATGGGAATGTGTTCTCAATTCAACCTGTAGAACAACCATTGAGTATACCAGTGTGCTCCAAAACATAAGGGCTTTCTACCAGCCCTTGAATCACAGCGTAAGAGAGGAAGAGAGATAGGAGGGTAGGACTAGGATGGTCTTTCCTTCTCTCTCTCTCTCCCTCTCTCTCCCTGCTACATTTGGACTGCCAGTAGTGAGCTCCAGGAACAGACAGAGAAACAGCAGATGAGCAAAATCTGCAGTACCCCCCCCTCGCTGCTTTCTGCATGCTGAGTTTTCTAAATTGGTGATTTAATGCAACTCCAAGCCATTAGCAAATGACAGTGCAGATTGCTTCTGGGGAACACAGGGTCTGTCTCACCCAGGCTCCGTTTATTTTGCTGGGATAGGATGCTCCATTTGCTCTGGGTCTCTTTGCAAACCAGCTCAGCTCACTCCAATCTTTCCTTACCTTGCTGAATGCCTTTTTAAAAAGTACTTGGGAAGCAAATCTCTCCTTTTCCTTTTTTATTCAATGCATTTTGCTTCCCCAATAAGCATGAATGGGATTACAGGCATAGGATCCAACTCCTAGGGGCTGAAGGGGACCCCCCCAAAAAAATATTGGAGAAAGCCTCCCCCCCGAAAGCATTGCGA
>NW_028149260.1:0-17564 GCF_964270895.1 Podarcis filfolensis
GGAGGGAGTTCCAAAGGCTAGGTGCTAATGGCTCAAGTCCAATATCATGCCGCCAGCGCTCAATTTCCGTTCTCATCCTGGGGCAAAGTTCGCAACCCAAGGTAACTACTTGCGGCTTAGCAGAGTTTGTAACCCGAAAAGTTTGTAACCTGAAGCGTTTGTAACCCAAGGTACCACTGTACCTTAATTAGAAACTTGTATCAGTATGATAGAGGTTTTCAGATATCTACCAAGGAAAAGAAAAGCCACATTATGCTGCCCCTCCTTTATTAAAGGATGATTTGGACTTTAAGTTCTACAGTTAAAGTGTTCAAGTCAAGCATCTGCTAATGATTAAGGCAAGTAGTAATTTTTGCTCCAAATATTTGACTCTGGACAAAGGCTGTACAAAAATAAAACAGGCCAGAATGAGAGCTTGGATGTCGATTAAGAACAAAATTAACAGAGCATTATAGGTAGGTAAACAAAATGATCGTATTCTACCACTTCAAAGTGTTTGTCAGATATTTTACTATAAATAAGCTTTATTCTTTATGCCAATTGCATTTCATCTTTTTGTTTCATCCTGTTTAAGTTCTTGTTTTGTTTTAGAGTTCCTGCATAATTTCAGTGTTGCTGCCAGAGTCTAATGGGCAATTTCCTATAAATTTTCTTCCAGATGTTTATCATCTTCTACTGGAAAAGAGGATTTAAGTGTTTGCTTTGATATCTCAGGAATAGGAGTTAACAAAAATGATAACTACAGTTTCCCTTATTGTTTTAGTATTAAATGTCTGAAAAAATAGCTTGAAGCATGAGAGTGGTGGATTTAAAATGAAAGGGAGCATTCAAAACATTAATCAAAAATAAAAACAAGCTTTTCTAAAAAACACACCCTGCTCCTATATAAGTTCCACAGTTTTATACAAAATTGTTTTGAACAGAATTGTATTTGCAGCTTAAGAACATTCAGATTCACATCGGCATTTGTCAAAGCAATTACCTGCAGTCAAGGTTATATGTACAAGAATGAATGCAAATATAGCCTGCTATCCAGTGCTAATTAGAATAGACCCATTTAAATAATCAAACATGAGTAAGTTCATTAATTTCAGTGGGTTTACTATGAGTATGACTTGGTTGGATATCACCATAGTAACCAAATAGCAACTGTCCAGAAAAAGCTGCCACGACCTGCTCCTATGGAATTAGCAGTGGCGGTATTTGCAGAAAAATCAAGTAAAGGTTTTCACCTTGGATTGAATACAGTCATGGATTTGAGCTAGCAGAAAGCACTGTCGTTTGCATTGTTATGGAAATCTTCCAGATATTCTGCAACCCTCCCTGAATGATATCCTGTGCTGTTGTTGGTCTCCCAACACCCATGAACCACTTTTTAAGGGGCAGAAGCAGGTAGGGACCCTGAGAGGTGGGTTAGGGTGAGAGTGAGCTTCCTAAGTGAATGGGGATTTGAACCCTGGGTCTCTGAGGCCCCAGTTCAACACTCTACTTACACATTGGCTCTATAGAGATATAACTCTCACATAACTAATCTCACATAAAGGCCATAAAATGGATTCTTTTGCAGTTCAGGACCCTGAAATCTGTACCATGGCACGTGGCACAAAGTAGCTGTATAAAAACTGAACATTTGCTTTTTTTATAGTTATGCAGATACTGTGATGATTGAAGTTCCTCCAACATATGCTGCCTGCCTGGCCTACATTGCTATAAACCTACACTATAAGGCACCCCCCATGGCACTCACACTATTAGTGTCATGTGTGAAAGTTCCCAATGTGAACTGCAGTAAAGTTTTCGCATGGATTAATAGCGTTTGGGTACAGTCCAGTTTCAAACCCTTGTTTTGGCTTTAGGGGCTTTGCAGGCAGTGCTAAGTTAAGGGCACTAGGGAGGAGAGCTACGAACGTGATATAGCGGCAAGTAGGGAGAGAAAGAACCGCGGGCGCCTGAGAGGCCCGCCTGTGGCGCCAAGCGGGGAAGTTCACTCGGGGAGAAGGAGTTCGAGCTCTGCACTCTGTACATGCGCTTGTTTCCGGGCTCCTCCGGGACGTCGGCGCCAGAAGGCCGCCTCTAGGGGTCGCTGGTGCGGCGAATAAAGGCCGCCTCTCGGGAACAAGAGAGCGAGAGAGGGAGGTGGGCGGGCTGAGGAGAAGGCGAGGAAGGTGGCGGCGGGGCTGAGGCCGAGAGACGCAAACAACTTTTTCGCAGCGAGTTGCAGGCACCGGCCCGTCGTGCATGAACTGTAACCTGACACTGGAGCGAAGAGAAAGGGAGCGAAGCAGCGGAGGAGGAGGAGAAGGAGAAGGAGAAGAAGAAGCGGAGAAGAGGAAGCCCCGCCAAGGAGCCTCCGAGGGGGATGGTGGTTGCCGCCTCCGGCTCCTCCAGCCGCTCCTAGGGGCGTCCGGCACCCGGGCGAAGCCGGCAATGGGCAGGAGGGAAGCCGCCTGAGCCTCCGGCGAACTTTCCCCCACCTTCACGCCGGGCAGTCGGAGCGGAGCAGGCGGATGGAGGATGCGCTCTGCCCGGCGGGCTGTCTGAGCAGGAGGCGGCGGCGAAGGAAGCGACGGGGGCGCCGACGACGACGATGAAGAAGCTGCTGCTTGCGCCGCCGCTGCCTCTGCCGCCGCCGCGCTACAGCGCGGGTTTCCCGGAGCCCCGTCCTCATGTGGCCCCGCCGCCCGCCGCGGGGGCTCCCGGGCAGGGAGCGGGCTGGCGGCGGCGGAGGCCCCTCTCGCTGCTGCCCTTCCTCTCCCTGCGCGACTACGGCTTCTGCATGGCCGCCTTGCTGCTCTTCTGCCTGGGCTCCCTTTTCTACCAGCTCAACGGGGGCGCCCCTCGCTTTCTGCTGGACCTGAGGCACTATCTGGGTAAGGAGGGCGCAGGGGAGGGAGGGGGGCTGCTGCTGCTGCCCGAGGAAGGAGGAGGACTCCGGATAAAGGGGGGTGGGGGTGAAGAGCAAACCGGTAGCGCCCCGTGGGCTTGTGTGGCGAGTTGTGAAGCGAGCCGTCTTCCTTAAAGGGTAGAGAGGTCTGCCTTCTCCCCACCCTTGCTGGACGGTGTGTGTGCTATAGTTCTCCAAAGTTGGTACGGCTGTCCGCTGTCAGGAGACATCTAACCAACTTCTTAATTGGCGTCTTTACCATTCTGCCTAGTGAAAGGGTCTAAGTTCTACTGGTAAGGGTTGGAGGGGCGTTTGTTCCCAACACAGAGACATGCAAGAGCAAGTGGCATGTTTTTCCTCACTAGGGAAGCGTTGCCGCCTTATCGAGTAGCTGTGCGCCTGCCGCGGTCGGTTGCGTTGGTAAATGGTCGCATTTGAATCGAAATGTTTGAAACTTTTGCAGCTGGGAAGAGTGGCTTGGAGTATTTCGGTTGCATGCCCCTTCGTCCCTCTCGTATTCCATTAGACCGTATGAAGGAGGAAGTGGGGGTCCCTTTTATTATAGCTGCTGCTGCAAATAGTACAGAAAATGATGCTTTTGGTCAAGGCATTGATGGGGCACTTGCTTTACAGCTATATAGTCCGGTAGTGTCAAGTCCAGGGATGAGGAACCCGTGGCCTCCCAGCTGTCGGACTCCAACCCTCATCATAACATGGCCAGGAGTCAAACTAGGGAGTGGGGTGGGGGGGAGTAAGTGGTGCTTCAGGTTAAGAACAGTTTCAGCTTAAGAACGGACCTCCCGAGGTACCACTGTACTCCAGACATTCACTGCAGATGCCTGCCTAGCCTTTTAATTCAAGGCATCAAGTTCCATTGTCTCCTTAGGCATGTTCCACTGACAAAATGCTCTTCTAGGACAAAATACTTCCTCCAGCAGTAGGTATAAAAGTTCTCCCCATCTGCCCCCCATAGTCTTTTAAATGCTTGAAAATTGACAATGGTTATCCCCCCCAGCCTAAATGAACCCATTTATTTAGCAGGAGCAGCTGGCATGCTTGTTCATTTGCACTCTTCTTATCTTCCATGTGGGGACTTTCTATTTGAGTGTTGGAGGAGCTGCCTGCATGTGTGTTGGAGAAAGGAGGAGGAGGAGGGTGTCCTTAAGGTCACCCTTGGCCTGACCACAAAATAAATCATTGTGGTTCACAGCCAGTCCCAGTGGTAAAATAAATGTGAGCTGTGGACTGACAGTTAAAATTAAGAGACTGCTGGCAATTCAAATGACAGTATTGCTGGATTAAGTTGGCTACAATGAATATTAAAAAAAGAATTTTACAAGAGCACAGTGAAAGGTGGTGAGCACAACATATTACAATTGGGCTGAACTGGCTATAGCAGGACAGCAGCTACATTGCTGCTTCATTTCTTCTCCAACATGAGCTCTCATATATTTATTAAGGAATATTTTGCACATAGCAGCTTCCTGGGATTTTACTTATGTGTAAACAAGCCTTCTGTATGCTACTTAACTTATTACATTTGTTTCCCACATTTTCTTTAATGGGTCATTCATGGTTTCCCCTATTCTCCATTTTACCGTCACAAAAACCCTGTGAGGTAGGCTACTTGTGAGAGATGGGCCCAAGCTCACCCACCTAGCTTCATGGCCAAGTGGGGATTTGATCTCTGATCTTCCGAGTTCTAGTTCAACATTCTAACTGCTAACACCACACTGGTGCTTTTTAACTGTATCACTGGCACGTGCATTGAGAAGATGCAGACACATCACAGTTTATATGGTTCTTTCTTTCTGAAATTTATTTTAGAAAATCTCTGCATTTTAAATAGTCCTTCAAAACCTTACATGCCCAGCTTTCAACTGCTCACTTCCTTTCTCTTTGCCATGCTTTCTCTTGCATTTTGTTGCTGGGCTTCCTTGCAAATCTTGTGTCTACCACCCTGTATTGTAATGGGTAGCACAATCCTAACCCTCAAACTGCTCTGCTGGAAGAAGTTGGAATGTGGTTGCAGTTTCTGAAGGTGGGGGGAAGGTGGTGTGTCCACTGAAAGCATAGGTGGAACCTACCAGTGGTGGTATTGTCATTGGCGGTAGCCAGTGTAAGTCCTCAAAATGGGTTGTTTCAGGGAGCAGAAGGGGGGTGAGCTGGGCTGGCCAAGGGTCTGCTGGAACATAATCCAATCCTGTTATTTGCAAGGGTGTGGAGCGTGATCCAGGCTTCTCTGCTGTTCCAGCCCAATGTTGGTGCAGCAAATTTTGGAGGCAATTTTACTGCCCTCCCCCTACTTTCTGCCTTGACCTGCACAAGTGGCAGGGCTACAGTTGCAATTGTGGCTCTGCTATTCTGTTCATTAACTATGGCTGGGAGGTAGGATTGCTCTGAGTTAATATAGACGCCATTGTGTCTTCACAGTATATAGAACACACCCCACTATCTTCTATCTTCATTTCGAATTCCAGTAGCCTCTGTTTCACTTGCAGCTCCATTTACTGATAGTTGTTTTGTATGTGCCCATGTTGTAGTACCTATTTCTGAATTACTTTATTCTCAATAGGGTTGTTTCGGATTTGGTGGATGCATTGTCAGGACCAGTTATCACATCTTTGTGCCTGTAATAGTTTTTCTGCTAAGACATTTTTTCAATAAGCTCTGTCCCTCCCCTCCTTCAGCAATGGAAATAACATGTATTTTATTTTATTGAAAGTATTTATGAATTGCCTTTCTGCTCCCAAGGTTATCTAACAGTAATTAAAAATGACAATCTAGGTAAACACCAACTAAAATGATTAAAGCTTCTCTTTATTTGTTGCCCCGAATTGTGACTTTTGGTAGTTTCCAAATCACTGTGCCTCCTGAATGCATTTAACACTGAAGACTTTATTGAAGGAATGTGAATCTCTCTAAAGTATGTGGCTGGGAAAACCACAGGGGGTTGCAGGGACTGAACTTCTAGTTTCCTGAAGCAGAAATAAGTGATACCCAATCAAAACAGTGCAATCCAGACTTCTGGCTTGAAGACTGCAAGCAAAAGAGTTGAGAGCAGGGCAGGGGGGAAGAAGGGATTATGAAATACTTGGAAGTAAAAATGTGCTTTGGGTTTTCTTCTGGTTTTGTGCAATGAAACGGCAATATACTGTGCTAATTGGTAATAAGAAGCAAGAAAATAGAATGGTGATCAGTTAAAATCAGGAAATGGGAATTGGCATTGAAATAAGATGTATTGTGTAATGTCAGTCTGAAACATGTTGGTTCCAAAACTATTTTAAAAGCTGCATAGTAGAAGCATAACATTTTGTTGCACAGGTGAAAACAATATATCAGTGATGCAAGCTGTAGAAATTCAAATTTATAGAATTGTAGAGTTGGAAGGGAACCTGAGTGTCATCTAGTTAAATATGTCTCTCCCCCCCTCCATTTTTAGCTGACATGCAGACAGTTGGAGCTTAGGATGCAAGTTATAAACACTAACAAACAAACTTAAATTTGAATTGAGCCTAGCTAATTTAGGCCATAAATTGGTTGCTGGATGTGGTCAGAAATTTAATTCTGGTAACCAGTGGGGAAACCTCACAGGAGTAATGAAAGGCAAACAGCAGAGCAGGCTGTGTCTTTTGTGAGGTGTGTACATGTCCATGAATGCTGAAGGTTGGAAGAGAGAGGCTGCAACATATACATCTTATTCCCTGCAAAATCTTCACTTTGCTTCTGCAGAGAGAGTGCCTCATTGGCTGCCAGGCCCAAATTGTCCTTGGTATGAAAATTATTAAATCTCAATCTGAAAGGGGCTGCTTGTTTCCAGCTTCCTACAAGTGACCTCTGTGGAGGGCCATGAGGCCATAATTATTTAAGGACCAACAAGATGTGCATCATGTACATGCATCGGTTCATACATACCAGCATTTGGTGCTTTACTCTTTGCTCCTTGTAAAAATCACATGGTTCCTACATCTATGAAACCCTATGTGAAGTGTCTGTTTTTTGGGATGGTATGTACATTTTTGTTCTCTCACTGCCTTCCTGAGTTTGCAGAGATGTGTATTGATCATCTGAGGTCATACTTGGAACGAACATCAGTCAAGTTGTAGTATGCATCAGTCCTCTATAGATTTCTCTGTACTATTATTTTGGTAAAGAAAAAAAAAACTTTGATTCAGTCTGTTACTATAGGTCCTTTCACCTGCCTTAAATAGAGCAGTAAGAGTTTGCTGAATAAAAAATACGCATATTCAAATCACAGATACAGAAGAAAAAGTGCATTCTTGCCCCCAGTCACCTACAGGATTTCATATTCTTGCCTGAAGGTTAGGGTTTGTCCCTCACTTATGTGTTACTTAAAAGAGAGACATATTAAACGTCCACAGTACTCTCGAAAGCAGGCTTTAGCACATAGATGATCTGAAAACTACAAGGACTGATTTTCTGTTAGTTGCACAGTGTAAGAACAGTGTCTTCTGTTTGTTTGTTTTTAACCACTGTGGTACCTCGGGTTACAGACGCTTCAGGTTACAGATTCCGCTAACCCAGAAATAGTACCTCGGGTTAAAAACTTTGCTTCAGGATGAGAACAGAAATTGTGCGGTGGCGGCGGTGGGAGGCCCCATTAGCTAAAGTGGTACCTCAGGTTAAGAACAGTTTCAGGTTAAGAATGGACCTCCAGAACGACTTAAGTTCTTAACCAGAGGTACCACTGCATCTTGATCCTTATTGGACTCCTCCTCCTCCTCCTCCTCCTCCTCCTCCTCCTCCTCCTCCTCCTTCTCCTTCTTCTTCTTCTTCTTCTTCTTCTTCTTCTTCTTCTTCTTCTTCTTCTTCTTCTTCGAAATTCATTGTGTGGAAACTGATGGTTGAAGTTAGTTATACCTGTAAGGAAATCTCTTCCCATCACTTTTTGTAGATGCATTTTTATCCTGTACAGTTGCTAGAGAAGAAAATTTAAGACGCTAGGAAGCTGGAGGCTTTAAAACTCCGAATTTAAATGTGAGTAATACTATCAGTTGCTCCAATCAAGGTGTCATTGAGAAATAAGTTTACAACCTCTTCAGAAAGATATCTAGGGTGAGAAGAGCTGCAGCAAATTTTCACTGCCCAAAGCATGTTGTCGTTTTCTGCTTTTTCTGTGCTGAACCTCTTTTCGGGTTGATTAATTTCTCTGTATATCTGGGGGAATTCTAGGCTTACATTTCAAAGCATTATTTATTGGAGGTGTCAGATATATATAAAAGTGACTAAAACCACTTGTGCTGTACAACAAACTCTGCCTCTGGGCTTCCGGTTCAATCAGCCTTAAGAATGCACCCCACTTAGTCCACATATATTTGCATGCCAAAAGATACTGCAAGTGAGTAGTTGTGCACACATAATCTGCAGGAAGTAATTACGCAATAGAAACATCTGTTCAGAAGCAGATAGTGACTGTAGATTTTAGACTAAAGAAGTGTTTGGGGAGGGAGGGAATGCCTAGCTCTTTATGTGACTGCCTTCTGTTTCACTGCTTGACATCCCCCCTTCCAAGTGTACAAACCACACATTTGAAATCACTTATGACTGCTGATGGAATTGGCCAGAAAAAGCATTGGGTCTGAAAAGAGTCATTTCTCTGATCTAAATTCTCCCTTCGCCAAATGGCTTTTCTTTTTTAATGTGTTGTGGTACTGTTGTCATATAATGTGTAGGAAGCTCTTTGGTTTTCTTGGCACTTCAATTTCTCTAAGTACGGAGTAGTAAAGATGTGCATCCAACCTGCAGTACACCAAAACTGCTTTCTCCAGTGTATGCCTTTTTATGCTCCTCCCGGTGACATTAGAATTTTTATATGTAAAGTTATTTTGGTTGTATTTTGCTCAGCTGTGCCTGTTTAAGCAAGAAGAGATGTAATTACCTTATAAACAGCGTGGCACTCCAGACACCTTTACATTTATATGGCATGATTTTCTCTGCCACCTTGGGCAGTGAGTTTCTGTGTTAGCTACATTCCTCTCCTGCTGTACCTTTTATTTCTCCTGTAACCCGTTTCACTATTTTTCCCATTTTACTCAGGTTTTTGCTTTCCTATCACTTCCTTTGTCTGGCTGCTTGCTCTTGTCACCTACTGCCCCACCCCCACCGTTATCTATTGCATGGGCTGGAGTGTAGAAGAGGTGCCCTGGTGGGTTATCAGGCTCACACAATTGTTTATATTTCTTTTAAAAACCTATGGAACATAAGGGGGGAAATGGAATAGCTATAGAAGATTTAAATTTAAAGCAGCTTGGGAAGTAGTGCCAAATGTTACCAGGCAACATCATTATATAAATAATACTTTGAACATAAGAGTCCTGCTGGATCAGACCAAAAAGCTCATCTTGTGTCGCATCCTGTTCCAGATGCTTATGGGAATCCCACTAGCAGAATATAAATGCAACAGTCATTTCCCACTAGTGATTCCCAGCAAATGGTATACAGAGGCATGCTGCATTCAAAGAGTAGATATTGATTGCCTTATGCTCCATGGATTTGTCAAATCTTCTTTTAAAGTTATCCAAGTTGGTGGCCACCCTTCCATCCTGTGGGAGCAGATGCCATAGTTTTAGCCATGTGTTACATGAATACGTGCTTTCTCTCGTCTGTCGTTCATTTTTGGGTCTGTATCGTCTGTATTGTATACAGTGGTACCTCGGGTTAAGTACTTAATTCGTTCCAGAGGTCTGTTCTTAACCTGAAGCACCACTTTAGCTAATGGGGCCTCCCGCTGCCACCGCGCCACCAGAGCACGATTTCTGTTCTCATCCTGAAGCAAAGTTCTTAACCCGAGGTACGATTTCTGGGTTAGCGGAGTTTGTAACCTGAAGCGTCTGTAACCTGAAGCGTGTGCAACCCGAGGTACCACTGTACTGCATTATTTGTCATTTTGCTAAACTAGAAAGCTCCAGCTTTTACCCATGGGGGTTTTCTTCAGCCTCTTGGTTGTTTTGGGTGCTCTTTTTGGAACATACAGTATCCTTTAATGAGGTGAGGCGACTAGAACTGTACACAGTATCTAAGTGTGGTCGCACCATATGACATTATACAGAATGGCATTATATTGACAGCTTTCATTTAAATCCCTTTCTTAATGAGTGCTAACATGGAATTTCCCTTTTTCATAGTTGTTGCACACTGGGTCATCTTCATTGATATATCCGTATCCACTATGACCCCAAGATTTCTGTACAGTGACTGCCACTTCAGACCTCATTAGTATATAAGTAGCATTATGATTTTTGTCCCAATGTGCATCACTTTACACTTACTTACACTGAATTACACTGGCCATTTTACTACCCATTCACCCAATTTAGAAATATCATTTTGGAACTTTTCATAATCCATTTTTATTTTAACCTCCCTGAACAATTTGGTGTAGACACCAAACTTGGCTTCCTCACTGCTCATGCCTAATTATTTTTATTCTGTGTGGTGCTATTGCCCTGGTTCAGACATACTGGGAAATGGTTTCCAAGTATATAAATGAGCCTACATATATAAGCCTTTTGCTTGCATGCTTTTTCACTCCACACATCTCATCACAGGAGAGGAGGAGATAACAAGCCAAGGTCTGTCACTGTTGTTTCCTTCTTTTTCCTCAAATCATAGTTCAAACAAATCAGTTTACAGAGTTTGGGTGTCAGAGGACTTACTGGTTTATGAATTAGTGGGAAACCATGGTTATTGAATGAATCCTGAATTTTCAAAGTGATTCACATTTTAAAATTTTATTTATTCAAAATACTTTAAAGCTGTTCTACAGGAAAATGTCCAGGGCAACTTAGAATACTACCACATGCACACTGCTCACTGCCATGTTTTGCTGTGATGGTGTTTACATATATCATGGACTGGGGGCAGCAGATAATGCTCATCACTTTCCAGTTTTTCAGTTCATCCAATGAATTTTGGAAAAGGTTCGGTTCTGTGCAAATGTAAATTTACCATTCAGTATTTTGCTCAGATGCTTTAGGGACAATGTACATGACAGATAGAGACCAGTTCATTCTCTAAGTTTTCACATTTTAATAGATATTGCCTTAGTTGTCAGTCATTCAGATGTTTTTTGTGGTCAACCAGCCAAGAAAAACAAAATGACGAGTGTAAAATACAAAATCATAGCCTCCATAAAACTAATTATTAAAGATGACTAAGATGAAACCATCTCAAAAGTATAAGACACAAAACCATTTGGATATTTTGGTGCCTGCTCAGTAATAAATTTGTGGGTTCCCCTTGTAGTACTTTAAAAAATATAGTAGTTTAGTGATTTAAACAGCAAAAAAACCAAACATAAGCACTAGAAAAGATAGTAGTTTATTTTAAAAATTATTTTCATATTGAAATCCCTGAGAGAATTGTAACCTTGATTAAAGTTTTGGCTGCCTGTGGTTTATACTATGAATTTGGGATGAATCTTGGCATGTTTCTATTTGCACAAGATAATCCAGAAATGTATCATCTATCTTAAAATTCCATGTAAAATGAAAAGTGTTAGGACTGATTGATTTGAGTATAGCCTGAATGGAAATGAAGTATGTTTAGATAAGTTATTAGGTGTTCCTGTCCTGGCACAGATCTCAAGTTGGCAGAACATGTGCCTTAGAATGCAAGGCTTGCAGTATTAATGTCCTGTTGAATTTACTTAATGGTAGAATAGCATGCTATGCCAAATATATGGGTGGGTTTCCCTGTGTTATTCCTGGCTGATTGATCAGAATGATTGGAATACATTTCTCTTCCCTCTTGAGTGTTGTACAGGGGTTATTATTTTAACTGAAAATGAAAGGTACAGTCTTTCTGCCCTCCCAACATAAAGCCTGCCCCCTAACATAAATCTTGTTTCTGGTTTTTAATTTTAATTAGGGTCTGCTCTGTTTTCCCAGTTTTGCTTTCCTTCATTGACTTCAGATATTAAATGTTTTTTAAAGGTCACCAGCGGTTTTACTTCTGCAGAACTGATGCTCCTTACCCCACATGCCTTCTTTCTAATCTTTACCACACCTACAACGTCAGATATTCTCCAGAAAGACAGTTTCTGACTCTGATTCAGCTTGTGAAGTTGACCCACATATTGGTCCCTATTCTCTTCCTTATGCTGTATACTGTGATTCTGCAGAGTGCCAAAAATGGTATTGTCAGAGGCGGACCTAGGGTTTGTTGAAACAGAGGTACAGGCTTGGGGGCACATGTGCATCACCCCAGAAATCTGTCTCCAGTTGTGAGTTTAGACAAGAACTGGGAGCTGAGCAGTAGGAGAAATGGTCAGGTGATATGAAGGTAGACCAATCATAGAGCACAACAATGAGAATTCACCACCAAAATGGCACTTGTAGTATGGCAAGATGCAATGTCGGACAAGAAATGGAGACGGCTAGGGGGTGGGCCTGCGGCTGTCAATCAGCCAGGCACAAAGCAGGCAGCCACAGATCAGCATCCATCGTTTTCTCTCCTCCTCTTGCTCACCTGTTACCAAGTTGAATCCCTCCCTCCTTTTCCACAAAGTCAGAAAAAGAATAAATGTGATATGTGCCTTTTAAGACTTCTCACCGGTCAGTCGGTCAGTTAGATAAATTCTTGGAGGCTATTATCTGTTGTGGTTGTGCTCTGCTTTTACAGCTGGAGGCAGCAAGGCTTCTGAATACCAGTTGCAGGAAACCCCAGGAGAGAAGAGAGCTCTTGTGCTTGGGTCCTGCATCTGGGTTTCCTACAGGCATCTGGTTGGACACAGTGAGAACACAATGGACTATTGGCCTGATACAGCATGCTCTTGTTATGTTCTTATAAACTCCAGCCATAGCAGTCTATATATAAATGAAATACATGTTGAGTATATGTACATGTTGAGTATATGTAGCATATATATCTTTATGTAGCATGATATCATAAAAACAGTGTCAACATTTGAATTGCTCTTTCCCTTTTTCTGTTATTGTAAATCAATCCAGGACTCCTCTGAATGTGTGAAGTGATATGTAAATATAATAAATTAACTTGTCACACCTGCCATAGTATTTAATTAGTTAATTGTTCTGTTAAAAATTAACTTGCTTATAGCAAACGACACAGCTTCTCCATCAGATGAGAGAGTAGGAGCTGTTTAGTGTCATAACATCTGGGTAGCAAGAACATGTAATATTTGGAATAGGCATGAGGATAATTGAAGTGAAAATGATTATAAAATGAGATGAAACACTGCTATGCAGTCTTCATGTCTTTACTTGACACCACATTGCAAAGTGAAAACCACGATGTCCAGTTACTGGAAGTCCAGAGTTTCCGCTTTGTACACACCTTTCAGTCTTACTAGGCAGTCCAGAAATGTTTGTTTCTTGCTCTATCTCCTCTCTTTTTTGTAATATTCAAAGTGGAACTTTGCCATATCACCTTTCTGAAGTGTTCAAGGCTTGTGAGGGCAGGAATGATTTCTGCATCTTAGTTTGCTTCCAGATGACTTGTTTACCAAGCATTTTTGGCCAATTTGTTTGCATGAATTTGAGGGTAGGTTCATTATCACTCATTCTGGCTTGTCTGCAGGGAGCTAGGGCAATGTTGCATTAAGTAGATGATGTTATGAACCTTAGCAGCTCAGGACTATAATACCTCAAGGACCACTTCTCCCCATATGAACCAACGTGGACTCTTTGATCATTACTTGAGGCCCTTCTTTGGGTGTTCCCTCCATGAGAGGTCTGGAGGGTTGCAGCATGGGAACTGCGGTTATGTGATTCATTTGCACCCAAAATTAGCAATAGTCCAGAAGCTAACTGGTGTAGGGTGGTATGAAAATGCTTTTCAAAAGTTACACAGAAGTGCAGAGAACAATTGGTGAAAGTGACTCACCCTCTCTGCGTTATGCCAGCCAGTAGGAGAAGCAAGCACTCACAGATAGGGCAGTGTTCTCTGAACATAGCTGTGTATCATCAGAGGCTTACATGTCTTATTAATGTGCACAAGAACTTCAGTAACTAACAGGCAGTGAGCTGATACATCACTGTTAAAGGCTCTCCTCATGTGCCATGATAGTCTTCTTTCCATTCTTCCAGTGCCTCTCTTTCTTTCTTCCCCAGAGAAGACTGGATTGAAGAAAGAAACCAAAGTGCAGGAGGTAGAGAAAGAAGTTTTCTCAGTCTAATACATCTGGCCCCAGCCTGGTTTTACATTTGCCACTAGGGATGGACAAATGTGAACTACTGGCAAAATATTTCATCCATGCTTGTTGATAATCTTGGATTACAAGCATAATACAATGGGCATGTTGGCAAAATATATTATTCAACTTCATAACTGGGAGTTTGTTTCCATGGAAGAAGTGTTAAAAGAACCCTAACTGAAGCCTAACAGTTTTGTTTTTGAAAGTAGTTACTAATTCCTCTGAAAATTATGGTTGGCATCACAAACCAAAATTTATGGTCTGTATTTTCAAAGAAAGTGCCAGTATGACAGTCTTAGTAGTTCCGTTTGGCTCTTGCTCAGGGAAGCGCTCCAAATTAGTTCTGCAAATAAAAAATAGCATGTATTCCTTCCCCTTTTCTCTTAACATCTCTGCTTTAACTTCAGAAACGAAACAAAATCTAAGCCCTTGTGTGCTTGATCTCATAGGCATGTGACCTTTAACGCTGTTCCAGACAGACCTGTGGTTATAGCATAGTTCTTTTTATTCCATACAAATATTTCTGTTCTTTACCCGGGTGAAGGCGGAGAGCAGCCACCATTTTTAACTTGGCAGGAGGATGCACTTAGTCTGTTAGTCGCCAAAGGGGTTTCCCAGCTGCCCTTAATTCCCAGCAAACAGTAATGTTATAGAAAGTTAAATACTCCTGGGATTACTATCTCTTGATTAGAAGTGGACATCCAGAAAATCTCTGCTTCTGCTTAAAATGTTTGTCCTTTCCAGTTGCGATAATAAGCTTGGGAATTTGACAGGCATAAACTAATGAGGAAGGTCCATAACTCAATGCTATACCACACATTTAGCATGTGGATGGTCTCAGGTTCAACTCCTATTGAAAGGTTCAAGTGTCAGGTGATAAAGAAGACTTCTGCCTGAGAACCCTGGAGACTGGAGTCAAAAGCAATGGCTTAGGACAGTGAGTCTCAATTTTTTTCTCTGGGCCACACTTTCATAATTAAAAAAATGCTGAATATTTTTATTCATAAGAAATACATTGGAAAACAAACAGGAACAAATCCTAGCAGTGCTTGATTTATAACATAGAACACAACTACTTTATAATATGATAATGGGGCATGTGGAAAGTATGAAACAACGCAGCTACGTTGCCCGCGGATTGAGCGGACAAGACACATAATGGGTCCAATGGTCCCTCTACATCTTGTAGAGGGAAATGAGGGGCAAATGGGGCTTGTCAACCAGGGATGAGACCATCTATGAGAATGAAACTCTTATCCTAACCCTCCACTGCCTTACAGCTATACTCATTTGTGAGAGAGGTTTTGGGAGTAAACCCTGAGGAAAAATCTGTACCCGCTGCCTTGCGAGACCTCTTCTGGAGACGAAAAGGCTAGGGAGTAAACCCCACACAAATCTGGAGTGGAGTCCTGAAGATGGTTGGATGGCATCTTGTACTGCAGCCAAGCTCGTGCCAAACGTATTGCTCCACTTTCCTTTGGGACCACATCAGCGAGGCCGGGGGGGTGGTGGTATTGTCATCTGGGCAACCCAGGACCTCCATACACACTGTCCAGGCTTGCAGCATCCCAGGAAGGTCACTTTGGTGCTAAATTCAGCAAAAAAAATTGCAAGAGGCAGCAGGTATGAGGTCTCTGCTACCGCAGCAGGCACTGTAGTTCTCCATCAGTCGGACTTCACCTCCTCAAGCTTCACTTCATTGTCTCTTGAGACAGATGGATGCCAACAACTATATTCATTCAGTGATTAACCACAAAGCATACTGTATAACAATGAGCAACCTCATAAAGTAGTTTTAAGGCTCCTGATTTTGTTCCAGGGTGTCTGAAACGAAAATAATTCTCATCTGTAGTCTTAATTTAGTCCCAGTTAAATTTGATTTTGGCAAGGTGCTTGTTATAACTAATAATTTATTTTTCTTAATAAGATGTTAATGCAGCCTTCACTTTTCTAATTCTGATATGTTAGCTTCCTACTGAGACAGCAAGTAAGTCTTTTCTTTATTTTTCACCCGAATTAACCCGAAATATGTATTTGGCAGTTTCCCCCTAAAACCATTGGCTATACATTTCATTATTTTAATACTTATCCAGCTTTGTCTTGGGTTTATTTTCCCTGGAATTTAGGCTTGTTGTATTGTACAAGACCTTCTAAACTGCAGTCCCTGAGGATAGTTTGACCTTTATAGTTTGCCTACTCCTGTGAACTTGTGTTTAAGACACCAGTGTTCTGTTTGAGTCTACAAAATAGAAATCTGAAAAATGGAATTAAATTTGTCAGAAGAAAGTCTTCCTCTAACTGTTCATTTTACTGCATTAACTTTAATTAAGGATGAGCAGGCTGGGAGAAAGTGGAAGAGTTTTAAATTGGAATAGCAGTAATTTTTAACTGGATTCACCCTTGACAGTTCTATGGTAGTTACAGGAGTCCTGTAGTGAAGGTACTGACAATTGAATAGCACAGATTATGACGAACTATATAAAAGAGTCAGAAGCAGAAATGATGTCTTAGTGCAGATAGCATCTGCGTTAGTAAAACTGTGATTGTTTTGGAGATATAGTATATTTTACCAGTTTTATTTTGATGTTTTCCCTTTCATATGTCATGTTATAAGATTGAGATTAGCTATATAGCAGAGGTTTTATGTTGGCTGTGCACACTCGTTCCTCACAGGGGAAAGTGTGCTTAGCCAATGCAGCAGGGTTTAACCCTACACTTAATAGCTAAAGTTTAGGTGTTCTCATATTTTTATTTATTGATAAATGAAATGGGGAAATTATGAAAATCAGTATTTCCATGTTTCACATTCAAGAATGGTCAAAAACAATTTTTAATTTGATCCTCCCCGAGGATATATACTGGGCTCAGTGTGGATCAGATGATCTGGAGGCAGGAGTGAATGGCTTGTAGATGATAGGCATGTTTAGACTTTCACCTGAACACGGAAACACTCAAAGTGTGGGTGGGGGCAGTGTTGTGCCTGCATGGCCCAAGCCTCCTTGTATGTCTTACAGTCATTGTCCCCCCCCCCCCACTGACCTTTGCTGCATAGACTGCAGGGGTGTTTCTACTCACATTCGCTTGAACAGAAGTAGACTCTTCCCCATGACCAGGGACCCTGCTTTAACAAGGTTCTTGATTGCATACTTTGAAGTGAACACAAATAGAAGTCACTCAAAGCAACATGGGGAAGGTTGAGGACTAAGAAGGATCATGATGAACACAAGGATGTTAGGGGAAGAGCTTGTGTGTGCAACCTCTGCCTCTATTCTCACTTTGAGTGTTCTTATGTTTAGGCAAATGCCTTAACAAATTGCAGACAGAACAGCATGTGATTAAATTGGCAAAACAGTACATATTGTAGTAGAAAAACCCTAACTTTTCAGAGGTTGTAAGTTGGCTATTAATCATTGGGGGTTGGGGGCCGACAGAGGAAAGTTTAGTAGAAATGTCAACTCATTGTGCTCTGTCAGTAACAGAAATGGCAAATTCAGTGTTTTTAGT
>NW_028149259.1:0-17555 GCF_964270895.1 Podarcis filfolensis
CGTAGGACATTCTTAAGGAGGACTTCCAAGAAAGACCCCATGGCTGATTGTGGAGGTATTGGGACACAGAAATGGGAGTCACCCCACCCTTGTCCTCCCAGAGTACAGCCCACAACAGAACTTACCCCTTCAGTCGATTTCCCCCCTTCAGATGTGGGTGATGCAGGTGGCTCAAGAATTTCTTTTTCTGTCATACTGCATGGGGAAGAAAGCAGGTGCAACAATAAAAACGCGAAGACATAACCCAGGCACCTCCACTGTTTGTAGGAGGTGGGAGCCAGAAACCCGTGGGACGGGTGGTGCTCACAGCATCAATTTCAGGTGAGTGTGTGCACGTGCACACACTCATTATTTGCAATTTCCCCAAACTCAAACCACACTTAATCAACAATCCTCCATCAAAGTGGGCCGGGGGAGGGGGATTTCCATAACAGGAAACCACAAATACCTAGGTTAAGCTTCCAATCTGGTGCCCTTCCAATGGTTTGGACAACAATTTCTCCCAAAGCACCTGGAGGGTAACAAGCTGGTGAAGGCTGACCTGGGTGTTTTCCAGCATCAGGTGTCTAGCAAATAGGAGCCTTGGGATGGAAAGGGTGAAATTACACCACAGGCATCTTTGCGGGTGAATGGCTGGTAAAGGTAACACAGGTTCTCAGGTTGGCTGGGCTTGAAGCTAACCAGGACTTAGCTCTGGCACCTGTAAAAAGAACATATGCAGAGTGCCTCCCCCCCCCCACTAGTATTGCCACTTTTTAACTGGTAGGATAGGGATAGTACGGCATTCTCTACCATCAGTGGGATATGACAGGTGGAATCTGAAGGGGCTTGATGAGACTATGGATTTACCTAGTTGCATTTTTAAAACTATGAAATAAGAGTTGGCAATCAAATGGGGACTGGGGCATTATTACCTACACAGGAATTTCTATTTTCAAAAGTGAAACAAAACATTCCATGTGGTATATTTCTGTAGAATAACTCGCAGGAAAAAGGAACAGTTTGAAAAATCTTGATGCCCTTTTCTGACATTTATGAAATTGAATAATTTGATGCCTTCTCTGCTGAAATGAAATAAGGCTGTAATATTTTAGGAGGTGGTATGTGGACACTGAAGTTTAACGACTGCATAAATAAATGAAATCATGTATTACTGTTTATTATATAAAAGTATGCAATTTAATATTTATTAAGAAAAAATGGTGGTGGTGGGGGAACCCTCACCTTTAAAGTTCTTTCATCACAGCGCAACACATATTCTTTAACCAGAAGCAGAGCTGACTGAGAAGATGCATGCAGTTCTGAGGAACAGCTGAGAGTGATTAAAAAGGGGTTTGGATTTTTGAAAAAGGGTATTTGGAGGAAGGGTGGAATATAAATTTAATATACTTTCTGCTGCTTGACTGATCAGTAGGAAGGTATGTTGTGGTTTATACAAGATTAGGCAGTGAACAAAACCCAAGACAGTATAAGCACATTCCCCAAGGCCTCTTGGAGATTATGCATAATGGCTAGGGAATATAATAAATTCAACCAAGAAATTCACATTTCCCCAAGATGTGCAGAGCCTCTTATACTGCCTTAGGGCAGGGATGGGGGAACCTGGGGCCTCCAAATGGTGTTGAACATTTAGCTCCCATCAGCTCCAGCAAGAACCATCAATGGTGAGAGATGTTGGAAACTATAGTGTAGCAACACCTGGAGGGCTACAGGTTTCCCATACTAGGAGTAGGGTATGTAGACCCACAACTACCAGTACTCCTGGGGCTCCTGTTAAATCCTCTAGTTTTCTTCCTTTTCTTTCTTTACCAACTAAGGCTGGTAAAAGGGTAGGCCATTTCCAATCCCGGGAAATGTGGTTGGGTCAAGATACTGAGAGCATCTTCAAGATACTGAGAGCTAACTCTTCTCCTACAGTTCTCGCAGTTTCTTGAGAGTGAATGATTATTAAACCAGTCAAAATTTATAATAAAATCTCCTCAGAGGGAAACATTAGGGAAACAGTTGCACAATTTTCCACATAGGGATTTATTTGATCTAGTGAGGCAGAAGAGAAATTCACAAAGAGATCACCCCCTTGGCTTCTACTGCTCACTACTTTCCCCAAGAGGTTATGGGGATAGCTAACCAGAGTTTAACATAGTTAGAACAAAATCAGGATTTCTAGGAGAAATTCATTCAGAAACCAACTTATACTTTAAAAAGACCCCCAGAAATGCATTATTACCTGGTTAATGTTTGAAGAGAGCAGATGGATTGCAGCACTGGAAAAGGTATAAACAAAATACTTCATTTCTATAAACAGGCGCTGGGAAGCCCTGCTTCTTAATCCTGGCTGTATATGGACAGGCTGGGATTACTCAGTGGTGAGGGAAAGACACTCTGAGGTGTTTTTCTTTTATTATTATTACTTTTTCAAATGCTTAAGCCCTGGTGTTGTAAAAGAGGTGCTGGCACTGAGCCCTGACACACATTAAGTGCTGACCAAAAGTACACATACTTCCTCACCTGCCTAAGCTGTCTAAAAACCTGAAAATTTCCGAAGGAGCTCCTCTTCCTCAGCGGAATAACTGAGCCCCATAAATATCAAACTGGGAAGAAATTATTTGTTGATATGGGCCATTTCCTCCACTCAGCAAACCACCTCCCAAACCTTAATGAGAACCAGGAGTGGCCAACGGCAAGCATGGCCCATGCCTGTCATTAATAGCCACGTCACACTATCAGGACATCAGCAGAAAAGCATTTGGGCTGTCCAGTGCGTAGCTGCTCCCAAGTGTCTGTGCCCACAAACGGACTCAAAGGTTCTGCAGCAGTCATAGCACCCCTCCGCCTCGCATTCCTAGAGGTTTCCTCATGGCTGCCTGGCTGTCTGCTTGGACACTCACGTAAGCTGCACATTTGCTGGGTGGTGCAGACAGGCAGAAGAACACACTGTTGTACAACTCTCAATGTGTAAAGCAGATATAACTCCCCAAGGGCAAAAAGTTATTTGCATTTAAAGCCTACATTTAATCATATCAAGGCAGCTATGAGGGCTACAAATAGTCTTCACCTCCCCCCCCTTTAGTATCAATTTTAATTAAGATATTTTTAGAAAACAGCAGAAAAACTTTTTTTAAAAAAAGCATAATGTGCTAATCCCGTTTTCTTTCTCAGAATCGCTTTATAGCAGGTGCCTTAATATTCTTTGCTTTAGACTTTTAGTGGGAATCAACACCCTGTGAAAGCCAGGCGACCGTGCTGCAAAAATGGAAAAGTACTTTAGAAAGTCTTGATCTTTCATTTCTAAAAGCACAAACTTACAACTTGTAGATCCCAACACATACCCTCTTGCCTGTGGATTACCTACCACAAAGCACAATTATTTCCGCAGAAATGGTCATCTCCCCACCCTCTTCCAGAAAAGGCAATTCGGCCATTTTAAACCTCCACAGATTGAAACATGCATATTCCTCTACCTCTGAAAGCAAGTGGCTTAAAGTGGGTAAAATGAACTGCCTTATTTGCTTTTTGAGGCATGGGTGGCATCTTTCATGGTTCTAAGTTCTGGGACTGAGACGTTTATGCCTCTGTGAGCCAACAGCAGATGACAGTGGTGGAGGCTGGAGAGAGAACAGGCACACTTACCTTCAAGAATAAAGGACACACACTTCCTGCAGGTTAAATCCTTCCAAAAGTATCAGGCAGTTCCCACAAACGCAGCTCTCCCTTCGTCCTGCCCAACATCTCACTTTAGAAATCCATGGGGGATAAAGATTTTCCCCTTCCTGAGTCTTAGCATGTAAAAGTTTGCCGTCCCAGCACCACAAAGAACTTGAGTGACAGGAGAGGGGGAAAGACAGCTGCCATCTATTGGGAGGGCTGACATGGAGAAATTGGACACTGAATAGCAGCTTGAACATGGCTTGTGGGCCAAACTGCCTGAGACAGCAACACAAAAGCTCAGTTGGGAACTGAGGAGGGGAGGGAACTGTTCAGATACTGGCATAGAAATGAGGCAGATCCATTGGCCTAGGAGCTTTTAAACAGAAATCACTGCCTGGGATACAGCCTCAAACTGACCTCAATGCTGCAAATAGTGCACCTTGACAGAGTATCTCAGGCCATAACATAGCATCACAGACAGCTAGCCGGGAACACACAACCCCACTGGGCTTCCTAATTTTTCATAGATGCCTTTCTGTACAAACCTATCTTCCTTATGCAAGAGTGCAGTCTATCAGTAACACGTAATGAACATGTTTGCTTTCTGTTCTCCATTGCCTTTAACACCTGACAGATTCTGCAGCCATCCTAACTTGACCATTTTTTCTCAAGTTTGTAAGGCACCTGACATCAGTGTTGATTCAAGAAAAAGGAAAGCAATGTTCAGAGCAGGATTTCCCTCCCACCCCACCCCCCAATCTAGCTCTGTAAAGGGCAAGCCATTCTATTTCATACCAGCCACAAATATTTACTTGCTTTTCGCCAACCAACCCAATAAAGGAAATCAGAGGATCAACATGCTTCATAACTGATGCAGTTTAACTTCTCAAGCCGCAGGCTAGCTCTAACAGACTGCCCTTTCCCTTGAGTTTCACCCATGAAGTCTGGATAGAGATTACAGAGTACACAGTGCACAGGAAGAACACAGGAAGCTGCTTTAAACCCTGTCAGGAGATTTGTCCCTCTAGTCTGGTACTGTCTAATCTGGCTGCAAGCGGCAGTCTCAGGGGGAAGTCTTTCCCAGCACCTGTTAGCCAAGATCCTTTCCTTAAACTGGAAGTGCCAGGGATTAAACCTGGGATCTTCTGCATGCTATGGTGAACAACAAACTGACCACATCTGGCTATGGAGCAGATTAATCATATGCACCTAGAACTTCAGAATTGAATTGTATTTCTATGTAAAGTGCCATATACACTGTATGTCTACAGTCCAAGACTGGATAGGTTTGTCTTTTTAAAAGGCCCTTGCCCAATGAAAGGAACCCACATGTTTTAACCTACCTATTTTAGATAATAATTAATTGGGGATGAGGATGAGGATGATGATGATGGTGTGTGTGTGTGTGTGTGTGTGTGTGTGTGTGTGAGAGAGAGAGAGAGAGAGAGAGAGAGAGAGAGAGAGAGAGAGAGAGAAGGCTGAGAAATAGGAGTTTGCTTAGGCATCCCACTGAGATGATGGCAGAGGAAATAGATTCAAATCAATGAACATCTAGATCACAGCTCAGGATCTTAGTCAGTTGGAGAACTGTAAACTGCAGCAGCAATGGGGAGGCAGTGACTGGGAGTTCCAATGGTCAAGGGTTGGGGAAGTGGCACCCCACATAGATCTGTGTCCTTCCACAAGGCTAGAAGAAGAATGAATTGTGAAAAATGAACAGACATGTCATTTCATTACTTTGCATTATTTATATGGGGCTAGATTCAACTGAATAGTTGTACTAGCCCGCTGAAAAGCCCCCACAGGACAGTGGGGCTTTCCCCCTTCCCTCTCTACCCCCCCAAAAAAACCCTGATGTGAAATGGTTAAGCTAAGGAATATTGCACTGGGAATTGGCATCTTGCAAAGAGCATCACAAATAGAAATAATGGTGTGAACAGAACCAGCATGTCTCTGGTTATAAGGGTGGGTGGGGATTCAATTCACCTGGCCAACTAAGTCAAAATAATCCCTGCCAGGAAGAAGGATGGATCTGCCCCAGGTCTCTGTGTGCTACATTTTCACATGGATGAAGATTATGATTCTAACATCCCAGACTTCATGTCTCTTGCTTATGTATTTTGTCTAGTTTTAATTTCTAAACTTAAAAGATGTGGAAGATGAATGTTGCCTCGATGTTACAGTCTCCAAATCTGGAAACTCTTACCTCTAAATCCTAGATGTGTGGTTGCTGCTATGGTGAGCCGCAGACGTTCAAAGGTATTCTGGTTTAGCATTCCATCACACGTTCCTGGGCTGAACCTGGACACTAAGAAAATACACTGGGGTCCAAGCTAAGCCTTGATCTCCTCAACCAAAGTTCCCAAAGCTTTGGCTCCATATCTTGAGTAGGTTTTCCCCTGCCTGATTCCTATTGTAGCACATAAATAGCAACTTGCTTTTCAACTTCTCTTTTGCTAGCTGCAGAAGAGGAAATCTTTTGAGGCTGTTTTCCCGTTTGCAAAAAAACACACAATATTTTGGACTTTAGGCTTGCTAAGAGTCTTGAAATGTCTTTTTTTCTGAAAGCCACATAATTCAAAGATCATACTATTGGTTGAAGGTGGAACTGGTTGTTACACTCAATGAAAGGTTGCTACCAAAATCACCCCAGCCTTGTGTTGAGCTCTTCCTGTAAAGTTTAGCCATCCTTAGCCAAGATTTTCCTCCTCCCCTATTAGGCAGGCAAAAGCATAAGTTGTACAGATGTCATGGTGGGGTGCTTCTTCAGCAGCAGACTCATGTGCAGTGAACACCTAGCTCCCTTCTCCAAATAGGTGGCACTATTTTTATTTAAAAGGACTGTGGAAAGTTGTCTTCATTTTTTAGCAGTAATGATTGCTAAAAATTGGAAGCAAGTCTAAGCATACCGTCAATTCATATTTGGCCATTAAAAGATCTACAACCTAGACAATGTAATGGAACAGTCATATGTGCTTTGACTTCAGGGGAATACACCTGAAGTTAAGCGTGGTTTGGAAGCTTGAGATAATGACGGAAAGGTGAGAATCTCTTAAGGTAAATGCTTGATGCATTCGGATGTTAACCTTAAATCAGAGATGAAGTACTAAGTGGCAAGCATTGGGCTCACACACTCTCACTTCCCTCTCTTCCTCCAGTGAGGGAGAACACTGGAAGCACCTGTTTCCATTTTCAGCTAACTGCAATTGGTCACTGTGCCAAACCGGGACTTCATACATTACACTTTTCTTACCTGATGTGTCTTTGTAACAGGTGTCATTTTGTACATTTTTTAAAATTAAAAATAAAAGCACAGTAGCCAGGACCAAAGGGATGAGCTTCACACAGCGTTTCACCTGGTTCTTGCATAGGGATAAAACTGCAGGTGCTTCGCTGCCCTGCTATTCAGGTACCCAAGTGTCAAATACCCCAGCCATCTGTCCCTGCCTAGATAATTTTCCAACAGCTCTCCACCAACCTCCGGTCCAAGCAACATGCCTGGGTTAACTCTGGTGAAAGACAAAGGGTCTGACCGCTGTGCCATCCAAAAGAGAAAAAGAGGCAGGGAGAAAGCAGCTTTAAAGTGACAGACGATTTTTTTATATATTTAAAAACCAAATAATAATATTATTAATAATAAACCCAGATTAAATAAAATGTACAGTGAACATACCCAGCCAACATCTGTATGTGCAATTAAATACGGCTCCGTACCGCGGCACAACGCTGAACGAAAACAATATACACGTGTTCCGGAGAGGGGTTGAGGGGTGGGACATGTTCTTTCACGCAAAAAAATAAAAATAAAAAAATAAAAAACAGAAACCCCCAAAACAAAGCAAAAAAAAATCAATGTCTCTCTCTTCATTCTGTCCATATAAATATCTCCAGAAAGATTCCCCCCCTCCCCCACCAAAAATAAAAAGGGGAGGAGGTGCATGTGGGATAAAAGGAGGAGGATGGTGGGGGAGGGCAGAAGAGGGCAGCCAAGGAGGCCTGAGAGGCCAGTCCAGTGTGCTTGTTGCCCCCTCCCCGCCCCCCCTCCGCCTGCCCCTATTGGGAGCTGGCACGCTCCAGCACACGCAGGTCGTAGTTCTTTTTGGCCATACGCAACTTGAAGCAGCTAAGTGAGTTGTTGAGACGCAGGGAGGCATTCTGCGCTGCCAAAGGGCTGGGGAAGACGGCCACAATGGTGTATAAGGCAGCAAGGTCAGAATGCCTGCCGTTCTCTGTAGTTCCATGGTTGTTGTCGCCTCCTCCTCCTGGACGCCCCTGAGTCTCTTTGAGCCACTGGATTTTGGCACCAGACATGGCAAGTTGAGTGAAGAGCTTGTCGGCCTCTGTACGCGTGATGCCCTCAGGTAGATCAGTCACTTCCAGTACGCGGCCCAACACTGTAGGGGAGGCCATGAGGGAGCAAGGAATAAGAAAGAGAAAGGAACACTTTCAGCACCCTTGGCGGCAACAAAAATTGTGGGCAGAAAAGTGAGTGACAGGACCTAGAAGTCTTGGGTCTGGCTGTCATTTTGGCCAGGTCTTATGGGTTGGAGTCACAGCTCATTTCGTCAGCCATACAAAACTGGGGTTAGACCCTAATCCCAGTTTTGTATGGGCTCTTGAAGTACATGTTTTTCTGTTGAAATGAAACAGTAATAAAACCTGTTGCTGACTCCTCTAGGATAATAATAATAATAATAATAATAATAATAATAATAATAATAATAATAATTTATTATTTATACCCCGCCCATCACTCTGGACGGCTTCCAGCAGAATATTAAAAACTTCCCTAAATGATAAACAAATGAGCATGAGGCAACTGAACAGTTTGTTCCCCTTGTCCAGCAGGGGTGCCAACTTGAATAAAATATTGGGGGAGGGGGCAGGCAAACCCTGCCCCACATAATCGATCACAAGATGCAGCAATATACTCCACTGATACCATACACATCCACCACATGCCTGAGGTGTAGTCAAACTGCACTTACCAGATGTATTGCAACCACAGCTTAGATCAAACAAAAGAAAACTGGCAATGATTTTCACAGGTGGCAATACTGTAAGTCAACATTAGAAATCATCTGTACAAAACAGATTGGTGCCAATGTTTCTGGCATTTAAATATGTTGTTGTTGGCATATCTGATATGCCAAGCATACTCCACCAGAGAATGTTAATACAACAGATCTGTTCAAAGCCCAGCCTGATATAATAAGCACACTATCCTGGATTGTCTACAATGCTTCTAAAGTGCACCAGGCCATTTTCAGGATTTTTGAGAGTGGATCTGGAGGGGTGCAGTGGACGACCAAAGTTCAAAATGCTGCTCAGCCATGAAGCTCAGTAGTTGAATGTAGGGAAGTCACTCCCTTTCAGTCTACCTCTCAACTATTATTGAAATAGTAATAGTTTCAGATCAGTGGTACCTAAACTTGGCTTTTATCACTTTAGTTGTGGGATCAACCTCCAAAGAATCCTGGGAACTTCCGCTTGGTGAGGTGCTAGGAATTATCCACAGCTGTTGTGAGAAGAGCTCAGGGAGGCATCTTCTCCCGCACACCAAGGTGCTGGTGGTCTGAATGGCAGGTAAGCAACCCAGATTGGAATTGACGTTGTGAAGACAGAGCACTGAGGATGCAGAATCCTGATCCTGTTCAAACATAGCCTACACCAACTGGCACCCTGAAGCAGCCACCTTGCTGAAGCAGTAGTAGGCTTTTCTGTCCTTAGTTCTGGGGGTTCCTGGTCCATAAAAAGAACCACAGGCCACAATCACAATCAATTGTTGGTGCTTTGAGTCTTTGACAGACGGCACTGTCAGTTTCCACAGAACCTTATAAAAGCCAGTGCGCATGCTCTTCTACATGCTCATCCCCTCACATACTCTTAATGCACCCCAGACTCATTTGTCTCCTTTCTGCGTCCCTGCCCCAGTCCATTTCATATCACTAACTCGTTTCAACATTTTCCTAAGCAATTTTTAATTCAGCCTTTTCTCCTCCTGCCCTGGCTCCTACACAAATCCCATACTACATCTCCAAACTCAGGTATATTGGCTGGGGGCAATCAGGGCCTTGTGGTCCACCTTTTCCCTTTCAACAATTCTGGTAGGGATATAATCAAAACTTTGAAGACCCTTGACTATTTACAGACTAATTGCCAATCAAGCAAGGAAAACATCTGCCTCTTCCCCCATGGGCTCCCCCACATGGTCTGGGAAACATTGCTCTAAGCAGAAAAGAATTTTCCTCTCCAGTCAGTGCCAAGTTTGCTGCCAGTCATTTTCACAGACTCCTGTGCTAGAGGAACTGGGCACTAGAGCCAGCGGTTGTGTCTTGGCAGCAGCTCCAAATCTGCACCCCAAATAAATAACTGCATGACAGTTCCAGTTTCCAGTTAGCAGCAGCAGTGCTGGGTCTTGGCAGGCAGGATTCTTTGCTAATATTAAACAGGCAGAGTAGCAAATATAGCAGACCCACCCCAGGCTATTTTCCACTGGGGGGTGGGGGATGCAGGTGGAGAAATTTCATGCTCTAAAGAGACTCTTAAAGGAACAGCAGGACATCACCGTGTAGTTTGTTTACAGAGGGGCATTTTCAACACTCCTCCTCATTTACTGGCAAGTGGGTTTTACTTGCCGGCTTAGCTCACCCTGTCCAAATCTAATTGGCAAGCTTTAGCTAAGCTCCTATTACCTCTACCTCTCCTTCAAATCAGAACCAGTGACGGCAGTGAAGATCCTGTGGAGGCGGTTGGTGGATGGATGGCGGCGAACAGACTGAGGTTGAACCCTGACAAGACGGAAGTATTGTCCTTTGGGGACAGGAGGCGGGTGGGTGTGGGGGCCTCCCTGGTTCTGAACAGGGTAGCCCTGCCCCTGAAAAACCAGATGCATGGCCTGGGAGTCACTTTGGACTCACAGCTGTCCACGGAGGCGCAGGTCAATTCTGTGTCCAGGGTAGCTGTCTACCAGCTCCATCTGGTATGCAGGGTGAGACCCTACCTGCCAGCGGAGGTGTCTTACAAGAGCAGTGCATGCTCTGGTTATCTCCCGCTTGGGCTACTGCAATGCACTCTACGTGGGGCTACCTCTGTAAGAATTGAATAGCACCTTAAATATATAAACTGATTCCCTTCCTTTAAAGACCTGAGATTTTTTCAATAAATACTGAAGTTGGCTTCTGTATAAAGAGTTTGATGTTCAGGGCCAAGCAACTAGAGGCCTATGTTAAACTAATCCCTAGAAAGTATTTAGGCTGCAATCCTGTACATGCTTTTACCTGGGACTAGATCCCTTTTACTTAAGTGGGCTTCCTTCTGAGTAGGCATGTAGGGGGTTGTGCAATTAGCAGCAAGTGGGGGCTGGCCCTGCCTCATGCTCCCGGGCTGTATTCTCGACTGGGGGGCATGGCTGGCAGAGGTGACAGGTTTGCCTTGGAGTGGAGCATTTTTTATCAGAGCTGTGAAGTTCAGCCACACACCCTCCCCCTTGATTTATTATTTTTGGAGTGTGGGGCCAATGCTGTTGCCCTTGTTCAGACACCATGGGAATTTGTAAGGGAGGGTGAAGTAGCCACATTTGTGGATGGCACTCAGCATGTTCGTCTGCTGAATCCTTCCAGGCTGCTGCAAAGAGCTCTGAAAGGGCCTCTCCAGCTCCCAGCTAGGCAAATGTTTGTGTTTTGTAGGAGTGAGACGTGGCAGGACAGGAGAAGCAATTTTTGGTTCACCTCAGGCAGCAAATGCATTGGGATGGCCCTAGCTGCTCTCTTGGCACCCATGGCCAACCTTGAAAGAAGTTCTGGCAAAGACACGAGTCTTTCTTGCAACTGGAGAAGACTCTCAGTTGGTCTGCTAGAACCCTATCCCTTTAACCAACTAGAGACTAGTGGATGTGAACACCCTGCTAGGAGGAAATAATAAATGCTTGAGTTTCCCCATATTCCTTGGCTGGATGTGGGTTGGACAGATGGGCAATTCCCATTCAACTGCTTTCCCCAGTTTAGCATTTGCTCCATTACTCTGGCACTGAGCATAAAGACAAATCTAGAGATCTGCTGTGGGCAACACTGATGAGGCTAGTGGAGCATGAATTTTGTCACTTGCCTACATCACTTGTTCCGAGGTCCGTGGATGCAGACTTGAGAGCCTGTTTCTTGCTTCGATTGCCATGCTTCATCCCTGTTTGTCCCTGCAATAGAAGAACAATAGAACTGATAGCATGGGACACTTTCACGCTTGATCATGTGCCACCCTTGGTATTTCAATCTGGCCCTTTCTGTGAAAGACCCCAGTCTGAACTTTAGTTCTCCCATCACAGTAAATAACTTTTAGTTCAGGCTTAGTTTACACAAGTTATACTGCATATTCATACAATGCACTTAAGTGTGTACAGCCATTCACATGTGTAATCTTGGCCATCCTTGTAATTCTGTACAATGGGCCTATTATTCCCACATGGCCAAGACCACCTAGGGCATTTATGTGATGAGACCTAAGACTTCTATCTCCTAGCCCACCATGCTGCACCTATATCACATCCACACTATGTTTCTCACAGGACTGACTGATCAAGATCAGGTCTGGGGTTAGCATCTTATGAGGCTTTGTGGATGGAGCTAAACAAAATTCTAAAGATGAGAACCTGGTTGGTTATTCCATCTGCAATCCTAAATAGGGAAGGAGGTGGAGATTTTTACAACAGGAATGGGGGTTGTGTATATGGCGTAAGGGGCTCTGAAAGCAGCTGTCCTAATGCAGCAACACACATACAGGACTACAAATAGCAGAAAGACACCATACGTACTCCTGCCTTTCTTCTACATTCCCAACTTTACTATTATCCACCAGTGACTCAACCCATGTCCATTCTCACCTGGTGTGCTGTATAGCTGGACTGGTTGTGCAACAGAGGTGGGGGGCAGATGGAGAGATTGTATTGCAGTGGCTGGCCCAGCAAGGAATAGCGGCCATCACCTGGGAAGAAAGAGAGCCAAAGAGAGGTTGAAGAGGGCAGTTGCACCTAATGTTCAAGAAGCAGCATCTTGAGCAATCATTTGTTTTCTTTGCTGTTGGAGGATCCTCACTTTCCCACACATACAGGAACACAGGGTCAAATCATTTCCAGCTTAACAGCACGACAAAGACATTCCAAAACCTGTAAATTGCCAGTGTTCCTGGCTTGGTAATAGAGGTGGAAGGCTTCCCTCTGGACAAAGATTTGACATGGAAGCATTTGAATTGCATCCAACTCAAGTCTCCAGAGATTGAAAGGTTGTGGTGGTTATTCTGCAGCATGGACTTTAATAAGGAACTGCTCATTTTATAGCTCCTTAGGTGTCTCCTGTGAAGGTTGGTGTTTATGCCCTGCAGTGAAGCAGGCAGAAATTAGAAATGCGAAGGAACTGTAACTACCCACAAAGCATCCTGCTGGCCATTATGACATCAAACAAGAAGTTCCTTCCTTTGTGAGTCTCGAAAGCTAGGCTTCAAGCACACACTGCATATATTTATTGATGCAAAGGTTGCTGCAGCTTAATCATGGAGTTTTTCTCTATTGTAACTAAAATTCTTTAAGTTCTTTAGCTATAACAAGAACTCCCCAGAGTTGTCCTTACCTTGTGCTGGGCCCACAGGCCGGGGGAACTGTGTAAGGACTGGGAGGGGGCTGAGTCCGGTGCAAACGCTGTTGAGACTAGTGACAGGTGAAGGTGTAGGGGACTGTGTGGGGGATGTGATGGGACTGTTCAGCTGGGTGCTGTTGGCCTGGAGGAAAGAAAAAAACAGAAAGCAAGGTTATAAGGTGGGGTGGGTGCCATCAACTGCATTCAACCTAACCATTTCCCCCTCTTCCATCAGATCCATCCCCATCCTCTACCTGAGCGCTGGTGTCTGGGCTGTAGATGTCTCCGGGCTTCTGCCCTCGCTGGTCCAAACTGTAGTACTTGCAGTGGTTCCATTGCACCATCGAAGGGTTCTGGGGAGGCTGAGGGGCATTGGGCACATTGAGCTGCATAACCACAACACCAGGTCCTGCGGGAGACACCCCTGCAGAGGAAGCCAGGAGTGGGGAAACCATCATCATATGCATAAGGACACTATGTGACATGTCAATCCTGCTTTCCTTCCCTTTCTACCCTCCCACACCAATAGGAGCTCTGTGAGCCTCATAGTTACTACTACTGCAATTACGGTGCCATCAGCGTAAGTGGCTCTTTACAGAATTAGATAAGCAAAGGCAGGTTGCCTGCCCCAATGAGCTTACAATCTAAGTAGAAGAGAGAAGAGAGGGGTGGAATTGAGCAAGTGCAGCATAGCGTGCTTAAACTTTGATACAGAATCTTCCAATTCACAACCGAAGGAGGAACAAAACTGCTCTGAATTATAAGAACAAACCTTGGCTAGAGCTCATAGTTAAGAGAGGAGAGAACTTAACAACAAGCTCTCTCTTAACAACAACAACAACGCACTAAATCAAACCCTGGCTTAGTTCAGTGATGGGGGGAAAAAGACAGGGGAGGAGCAAAAAAGTGGCTGAGAGCCCCTCTCCAGGAGTCAACACAGACCCAGTAAGCCATAGTTGGGCTTACCATGACGTGCAAACACGGCTATCAGGGAAAATTAGCTCTGGTGTTGGAAAGCTAGAACACAGCTCAGTGGAAAATGTGCAAGCTTCTGCTCCAGGGATGTTATTAGCAATAGTTAAGAAGAGCCTGCAGCAGCCATAAGCACAACTCGTCTCCCTTTACAGAAGAGGCAAATGACTGATCTCAGGATACAGGATGGAGAAACAGAGCCATAAAACAAGATGTCCATTATACCTGGCCCAACTCAACAGATTCTAAGGTCACTGTGGTTGCTCCAAGTGGAAAGAATTCCTTGAGAAGCAAGGCATGTGGGCATTGGTGACCCTCCCAACTCCAGTTTTTCCAATTCAGCCCCTTTCCCCAAGCTCCACTAGGATGACTGATCAGTTTCCAGACCAAGATTAAAACTTTCTAATCCTACAAGTGCCTGAACTGGAGGCAGGGCTCAAGGGAATTCCCTTGTCAAATTTTACTCTGGTGATGAGCTGGCATTCCCACTGCTCCCATGGGCAGCAGTCTAGCTTAGCAGGTGGAGGGCTGGCCACATGGCACACAAAACTCTCTTCCAACACTTTGCTGCCACTTCCTGCTTCCTAGCCACCTGTCACCTGAGATGGCTCACTCTGCTCAACAGCAGAGCTAGCTCGGAATGCAACTAAAAAAAAACTAAGGACTTCTTCATTTCCAGGTTTGGAATAGACAGCTGGGTACCCAAGCAAAAGATGCTGTTTGTGGTAGCCATTATTCTTATCATAGCTATGAACAAATGTATATGAATACTGTACACTGCTAAGTCATAAGTGGTGGTGGTGGAGGATGAAGGCTTTTAGCAAGCTTCATGTCATTTCACATGAATGCACTTACTACAGAAAAGCTCTAAATAAATGAATAGGAGTTGGGGGTGTTACTTAGGCAGCCCCAAATTTTTTCACAGGCATTTCACCCTTTTCTTGGGCTGCCCTGTTGAACATTTCCATTTGATCTGCCTCGCTCCTTCCCCTGCTTCCCACAATATCAGGGGGAAACAAAAACATTTTACCAGCTGAAAAATTTAGGAAAGGTCTGAACTTTTACCACATTTTCAACTAAAGAAATATTTCCAAGATATATTTATGTACATCTTCCTTATATTTTCCAGTGGGTGCAGAGCAGGAGACACCATATCTAAATTTGAGCCCCATGGTCTGTGAAGGATGTTTGACACGAGGCAGGGGGAGCCTGAATAGGACCGGCAGGAGAAACATGACAGACCGGCTTTGAAAAATGATGGGCGTTTTTCACAGAGACCACTAGATCAATACTGTACCAAACACTGGAAGTTGGGAGTTTGAAATCAAGTGTTCTCTTGATCTCATGATGCTCGAGTCCAGTCTTTTAACAATCTTTAACCAGATCACTGAGATCTGGTGATGGTTGGTAAACTCACAGCATTCTGGTTTCAGTGTTTTCTGCAACTTTGTACATAGTGTGGGTGTGTATGTGGGGATTTTTTTTGGGGGGGGGGTCACATTCTGCTAGGCTAACTAATAGAGTAAACCGCCTTACCTGAATACTGCTGCTGCATCTGTGGTGGGCTGCAGGGCGAAGGAGATTGCGGCATCTGATACTGCTCTGCCCCAGGAGGCTGCAGGAAACCAACTGAAGGGCTGAGAAGGAAATAGCAAGATCTGATGAAGCAGCAGAAGCAACAAGATGGAGACAACAGCTGTGCTTCCCCTGAGAGACAACCAAGCCCAACTGCACTGAGTAATTTCGCGCATCATTCATCAGTTTAATGCTAATTGCTGTGATTCCTGCTCCGATCATCTTTCAATTAAGGGGAATGCTTATTCAGTGCTTCAGGGGGTGGGGATGCCACACGCATTCTCATCCTCTTATTCTTGCTCATACACAAGGAAGCTTTCCCACCCCCAATCCCCTTCTCTAGCTAGTTGTTTCTCCATCTTGAATCAAAGAATCAGAGTTGGAAGAGACCCTGAGGATCATGTAGCCCATCCCTGGGACTACTCCAACCCAAAGGGATGCAGGTGGGGCTGTGGTCTAAACAACTGAGTCCCTTGGGCTTGCTTTCGTGCAGGAAAGCACTGCCTGCACCAGTGTCAATAACCTCCACCATTTGCCAAGACCACACCTCTAACCCCCACAGCAGGGGAGATGGAGCAAAGTTGCATAGAAACCAGCTGGGCTTGCAAAAGAGGGACAGAGGACTTGGCTTTGCTAGCCTGGAGAAGCAGAGCACTCTGTCCCCAATCTGGCAGGCCAACTGGCTTCCACACTCTCCATGTAGGAAGTGGCTTCATTCCACCTCTGGTTGGCATGGAAGCCAAATCAGGTTGATCAAAGCAGAGTGCTCTTTCCCTGCTTCACTGGTTCCATCGCTCACCTTTATGGAATTCCTGGTCATCAATGGCAACCAGGAGAGTGATTAAATAGTAGATTGATTTTTGTCCTCTCTGAGAGAGGTATACTTATATAAAATTAGAAAGGGCAGCCAGAGAGGCCTGTAGACCATACATGAAAAGGGTATTGGCTCTTACAACTCCCTTCAATCACCATCTAACTTTGTGCAAGTAGGCAGATCTTTCCTTAAGAATGATTGTCAGCTTGAGAGAACATCACATATTGTTCTTTCAGCAGGGACAAAAATGCCAGTAACTCCTATTTCTCATTTTTGTTTCCTAGGGCAGAAACTGGGAAAGCCAAACTGTGACCCCTATGAGCAATTCATTGGGGTTGTCATGGCTTTGAGATGGTGACGGGGAAGCCAGTTATGGATCTGGAGAGCAACCCTGTTGATCTCTTGGAAGAGGTTCTTTCACACTGGATGCCCAACTTCGCAGACTGCTTTTGTTGCTGCACATTTTTATTGTGCTTTTATTGTTGCTTTGAACTGCATTTTTAAACTACTGTGATTATTATAATCTTAACAGAAAGGTGATATATACACCCACGCCCACACACCCCAGACCTATTCTGGTTCCCTTTTATCTATTTTCTTAAATTTCTATGCCTACCAACTTTGCCAATGAACCCTCAAGGTAGCGTAAAATAAAAAGCAAACCGTATAAACTAGTCAACTCCTTAATTTTGGTTAAACAAATCCATAAAACCGATTTCTGCAAACACAATTTCAAAACCAGACTCAAGAAACATACGAAGGGCAGAATGCAATGTAGTGCTAAGGAGATGTCCCATTAGTGCAAGCATTTCTGCTTTCCTGACAAAATGGTGTCACCTTTTCTCCCCATGTGAACTGCTCTGGGGATTCCCTTAGCCCTCCATAATAGATTGGGGGGGGGAGTGCTGGGGGGCATGGGAAAA
>NW_028149258.1:0-17396 GCF_964270895.1 Podarcis filfolensis
TCCGGCCAACCGTTTGCCCTTATTCTCACTACTACTGCAACACCATAAGAAGGAAATAAAAGGAGATGGAAAGTATTTCACTACAGGTGAAGCGCAAATAGCCCCTTGCTTGTCTAGCAAGCTCACTTTTGCTCAACAGAGACTCCGCATGCAAAGAAAGGCTACTGAACCCTGTTCAATTTTAAAAGTGCTGGCACTGACCTTTAAAGCCTCAAATTGTCTGGAGCCAGGATACCTTAATAAGAACTTCATCCTCCCATAGCAACCTTCTTCAACCCTAAGATTGACGTCAAAGTTCCTACTTTGGAAGAACAGCAGGTACCTATGGGGCTTTCCAATGTTGAAGTCTTTTAAAATAATATTTCTATTGATTTTTACAGAAATCACATTCTGGAGGGGGGAAACACAAACATATTCCAAATATACGTTCAGATATGTTTTTAATACCAAATGTAGACTCGTTTTGTCTGATATAACATTTTCAATTTGGCCATGTACATTTCATACAAAGTTTGCAAGTAGGATGTTTAAATAGGATTTTGAAATAGCTGAATGGTTTCTTTTAATCACTGATAATTACTTCAGGTTGTATTGGCTAGGGAGCCTATGCTAGTCCTGATATTATCTGTACACAGAAAGGGATGGGAACCTGTGAGAAGCTGACAGCTGAAATCAGATTTCCTGGAATTTGATACTCAAAGTTCGGTCGAAGTCCATTTTGAGCAGTCATTGTTAGTTTTAATATATGTATTGATCATTTCCTTCCTTTCTGAATAAACTGTTCTAAATGTCAAAAGAGAAATCCTGCTGCAGAGATGCATCGGTTGAGCACCCATTCTTAAGTATTCATTAACTTGCGAAATCAGATAACCTATTAAGCTGTCTTAATAGGAGCATACCCTACCCCACAGGTGCCCATTCAACCACTTCGGTTGATGGAATTGGCAATAGTACAGGTGCCACAGAATACTTGTAGCACATAATACCTGTAAGAACTCGATTGTTTCGTATGGCAGTGCCTATTGAAATCAAGTAGCCACTTTCATTGTGCTCCTGTTTTCAGCTCCTTCTAAAATCATTCCTAATAATAATAATAATAATCAGGCAGCTATCCGCAAGCCTTCGGAGCGCAGCAGGAGTTCCCGCTGTGCTTGGAAGGGGCGCTGAGCAGAGAGGGGGAGAATTCCCCCCCCTGTTCTCCCCCTCCTATGGTCCAGTGCGTCCTATAGAGTGAAAAATACGGTATACCCCACCCATCTGGCTGGGCCTCCCCAGCCACTCTGGGTGGCTTCCAACAAAATATTAAAATACCGTAATGCATCATACATTAAAAGCTTCCCTAAACAGGGCTGCCTTCAGATGTCTTCTAAAAGTCTGGTAGTTGTTCTCTTTGACATCTGGTGGGAGGCCGTTCCACAGGGCGGGCGCCACTACCAAGAAGGCCCTCTGCCTGGTTCCCTTTAACTTGACTTCTCGCAGTGAAGGGACCACCAGAAGACCCTCTGCGCTGGACCTCAGTGTCCGGGTAGAACGATGGGGATGGAGATGCTCCTTCAGATATACTGAAAGCTGGGGTTAATTTTAATTTGTTTTAACATTCAAATGCTTTAAAGTAGGTTTGTATTTTTGTTCCTTGATTTTACTGTTTTATCTTTTGTAAACCACTTTGAGATTGATTTATTTTACAATCAAGCAGTGTATAACTTTTAATGAAATAAATAAATAAACATGATCACACTGATGCCAAAGATTTGCCAGCTTGCAGTTAACCTTTTGGCTCCGTTGTACGTTTTAGCAGGATTCAGCGCATGTTCAGCAAATAAATTCATTCAGGTTATTTTTGAAAGGAGGAAAATGGGCAATGTTTGTGTGCATTTGAAAAGAAAACCCACTATTGTGTAGCTAGACGGTTACAGTAAATATATTTTTAAGTCCTTTGTGGTGAACATCTAACCAGCCCAGATTACATTCTGTGCTGAGGAAGGTAGTTATTTTTGTCATATGTTAGGCATTTCTGGATGAATCCCAAGCCGGAATTAAGATCGCCGGAAGAAATATCAACAACCTCAGATATGCAGATGACACAACCTTGATGGCAGAAAGTGAGGAGGAATTAAAGAACCTTTTAATGAGGGTGAAAGAGGAGAGCGCAAAATATGGTCTGAAACTCAACATCAAAAAAACGAAGATCATGGCCACTGGTCCCATCACCTCCTGGCAAATAGAAGGGGAAGAAATGGAGGCAGTGAGAGATTTTACTTTTTTGGGCTCCATGATCACTGCAGATGGTGACAGCAGTCACGAAATTAAAAGACACCTGCTCCTTGGGAGAAAGGCGATGGCAAACCTAGACAGCATCCTAAAAAGCAGAGACATCACCTTGCCAACAAAGGTCCGTATAGTCAAAGCCATGGTTTTCCCAGTAGTGATGTATGGAAGTGAGAGCTGGACCATCAAGAAGGCTGATCGCCGAAGAATTGATGTTTTTGAATTATGGCGCTGGAGGAGACTCTTGAGAGTCCCATGGACTGCAAGAAGATCAAACGTATCCATTCTTAAGGAAATCAGCCCTGAGTGCTCACTGGAAGGGCAGATCATGAAGCTGAGGCTCCAATACTTTGGTCACCTCATGAGAAGAGAAGACTCCCTGGAAAAGACCCTGATGTTGGGAAAGATGGAGGGCACAAGGAGAAGGAGACGACAGAGGACAAGATGGTTGGACGGTGTTCTTGAAGCTACAAACTTGAGCCTGACCAAACTGCGGAAGGCGGTGGAAGACAGGAGTGCCTGGCGTGCTCTGGTTCATGGGGTCACGAAGAGTCGGACACGACTAAATGACTAAACAACAACAACAAGGCATTCCAAAAAAGAGAGAGAGAAAAGGACACTACATTAAAGAAAATCCTATAATGTATATACTGATTGTGAGTATGTTTGAAAAGACTAACAGCTGTTCACAGCCTAAGGGCATGTCAGCAAGTGTAGCACAGGACTGTTCTGACGACTTCTTTTAAAAAGGAATAGGTTGACATTTCTTCAACACGATGCAAATAAGAGTGTCAAAAGTCATAACAGCAGCACAGTTTCTGCTTCTGTGTTATTATCATAACATACATGGTTAACGTTTGCAAATCTCCATTGACCTAAAGGAATGGAAAATCATGCTCGGTGGCATTTAAAAATATGAGCCACCAAAATGATGGTGGGACTGGAACAACTCCTACATGAGGAAAGGGTGCAATATTTTGTTTATTTTTAAAAATGACTGTATGGTGACATGATAGAGATATGATAAAGATATGCATGATTTGGAGAAACTGTGGTTGTTAGCCTGCCACAGTGGGGCTCCTCCATTCTTACACACCATTTCATGGTGGGGGTGCAGACACATTGTGACTAGGCTGGTGTAGCAATCTCTTTATCCTATGCCTGAGCAGCCCAGCATACCTGAAGGAGCGTCTCCACCCCCATCGTTCTGCCTGGACACTGAGGTCCAGCAGCAAGGGCCTTCTGGCTGTTCCCTCGCTGCGAGAAGCCAAGTTACAGGGAACCAGGCAGAGGGCCTTCTCAGTAGTGGCATCCACCCTGTGTAACACCCTCCCACCAGATGTCAAAGAGAAAAACAACTACCAGACTTTTAGAAGACATCTGAAGGCAGCCTTCTTTAGGGAAGCTTTTAATGTTTAATAGACTATTGTATTTTAATATTCTGTTGAAAGCTGCCCAGAGTGACTGGGGAAACCAAGCCAGATGGGCGGGGTATAAATAATAAATTAGTAGTAGTAATAGTAGTAGTAGTAGTAGTAGTAGTATATAGCAACCAAACATCCAGCATCTGTGTAAACCACCATTGACCACCAATTGTGGTCCTGATGCATACATGACAGCCATCCACAGAGAAAGGCAGCAGATTCAGGTTGGTAGGAACGCTTGACCCCAGGGAAGCTCTCTGCACCATGGCACAAACAGTGACACCCATACTCCATGGACTGGTGAGAGAAGCAGTGACCATGCTGCTGCACCTTGTCCCCACAGGCATGGGTTTGAATTTCCTTATGCCACACATTTCTCCCAAAGAGATGGAAGGAGAGGGGTCTTCTGCCTCTACATCTCTCTCTCTCTTTCTCTCTCTACCTTGGGGTATACTTCATTTTTTCCATTTCAAGTCAGCCAAGGTGTTCTGACTGACTTTCAGCAATATCAACATTGTAGCTGATGTTTTCTAAGAGTTCAGTCAGACAGCCTTCATCTCTGCCTGTGTTCAGATGCCTAGAGAGAAAGTTGTACGTCATGTTTTGATGAGATGAGATTTAGGACAACTGCAGCGAAGATCAGCTGGAAAAGTCTATATAAATATATCATAAATCCTTGATCTGCTTATAAAAAGAGGCAAATGCAACAGTTAGTCATTATAAATAGTGAAACATTTTTTTTAAAAAAATGTGGATGTGTTTGTTGCTCTGGGTTCCTTCAGGAACACGGGTGGGATACAAATTCAATACATACATAAAACTACAGTGGTAAATTACTAGTGATTTATCGGTGAATTCGGTTTTGTTATTTGATTCCAGCATTTTCAGCAAAAATGTGTGTGTTTACCTACCTCACATGGTGGCATGGGTCATCTGGGGTAAGTGTAGTAGAGTTGCTCAAAACTGTAACATTAGAAAATGGCCAGATGTAGAAACTTAGCAAAGAAGCCTACCTGTGTCTACTCAGAAGTAAGTCCTACTTAATTCAGTAAGGCTTACTCCCAGGTAAATGGGGTTAGGATTGCATCCTTAGAGTTCAATATTTACTGCTCCTTCTAAAAGAAAAATGCACAGTAATTTATTTATATTGTCATTTCCTCTTTCAGCTCAGATTTCCATATAATCACACAGCTACCCTTGCAGCAACTGCCCTTAGCATTTTTGCTTCTCACCAACCCACACATATTCATACAATGCAGTTATGTGTTATACACTCTCCCCACATCTTTCATGCAAACTTTTTCCCTTATCTTGTTCCTCAGGAAGGAAGAAAACCTCAAAGTAAAGGAACTAATTTGTTTTTAACCCATCTGTGCTGCCCTCTGCTTTTTCATTTGTATTTTTTAAAATACAGTGTTATCTCGGGTTACATATGCTTCAGGTTACAGACTCCTCTAACCCAGAAATAGTACCTCAGGTTAAGAACTTTGCTTCAGGATGAGAACAGAAATCATGGAGCAGCAGCGGGAGGCCCCATTAGCTAAAGTGGTGCTTCAGGTTAAGAACAGTTTCAGGTTAAGAATGGACCTCCAGAACGAATTAAGTTCTTAACCCAAGGTACCACTGTACACTTTATAAAGTATAGAACCATGAAATAATTTGAGAAATAATTTGTGCAGTATATACGGTGGCTTATTTTCATGGTGGGGGGGGGGGATACAAATAAACCTATGTGCATAAGAGGATATGTAAATATGTGTTGCAATTGTCAGACCTGGGATAATCCTTTTTAAAAGGCAATGTCTATTCTGACTGCTAAATACTACAACTAAATTTGTTACAGATTCAAGAATGTGATTCTATAGAATAGCCTACTTGGATACAAGTGCAGCTGAACTCAATGGGAATTATGTCAGAGCAGATATAATCTGTAGGATTGTGCTGTAAATGATGTGGGCATTTCTTTAAAGGCTATTATCGGCCCTCTGTCCCATTAGAATCTCTATGGCCTCCAGTGGTTTATATATATGGGTCGAATTCTAAAACTAGGAAATGGCCGCCAAGAATGGAATGCTCTTTGAGCCCCCTCCGGTTGTGATTTGTGCAATTCCCAAGACTACCGGCCCTCAGATTTCAGTCATAGGGAGGACTAAAATCTATATGATCAAATGACTTTTTCTGATTAGTTTCCATAAGGCTCTCATATTCCAAACTAATACAGTTGTCGTACCTTGGAAGTTGAACAGAATCCGTTTCGGAAGTTCCAAAATGTTCGGAAACCAAAGCTCGGCTTCTGATTGGCTGCAGGAAGCTCTTGCAGCCAATTGGAAGCCGCGCTGGACATTCGGCTTCCAAAAATCGTTCGAAAGCCAGAACAATCACTTCTGGGTTTTGATCGTTCGGGATCTAATTTGTTCGGAAGCCAAGGCATTTGAGATCCAAGGTATGACTGTATGAGTATTGTTATAAGATTGGGAGTTTGAACAGGAGATGGTTAACTGAGCCAGGAGTACTGTTAGAGGTTCCCCTAATAGTCTGTGGTAAGGCACCTAGGCACATCTTTTGAAATTACAGATGGGGACGGGACCTAGGAGATGGTAAGAGAATATGAGGCACCATTGCATCCTCAAATCCAGCCAGAGCGACAGGCAAAGCTAACTGTTTGTCGTAAACACTTGCTTAACCGTCAACTGTCCCACTTTAAGTGGAACATCTCAGAGTTGCAGAAGCCACCCTGGCTTCTGACTGGATCTTGGGATGTCTTGTTTCAGCTCCTGAGAGTGTGTCCTTCCAAAAGACACCCATTTTGGAGGGCCATGCTCTCATGCAAGTCACCTCCAGGGCTTTTTTTTCAGCCAGAACTCAGATCTGGCACCTCTCAGGCAGGCGCCATTGCCCTTAGAAGAGAACAAGAGAAGCGCTCATGGTGAGTTCTGGCACCTCTTTTTCTAGAAAAATAGCACTCCCGTGAGGATGCAGCCCCCCAAAATGTGCATACCTATTTTCCTCTGTAAGATGTTGGGCCTGTAGTTTCAGTCAGGTCTAGTCAAATGTTGTTTTTTTGAACACACATAGGTTCACTGATGATGGGGCAGAGGCTCACAGTCACCCCGCTCCTCATTTTACATACACCATGTTCCCAATTCCGATCACCCCACCATAGGTGCTACATGCAAAAGTTTGAGAACAGAAATGTATCCTCACATCTAGTTTGGACCTAAGTCCAGCAAATTAGTAACCTGGCATTAAGGGTGACTGAAAGGTTTAGCAAGTACAAACCTGACGCTTTGGATACTTAATTTTTTTGTGGGTGGGTAGGGGGTTGTAAATATCTGGAGATTCAATTTATTTTCCCTGAGTGTTACATTAAAAATAAATCCTGAATTATGAATGTTCTAAAATAGCAAATTGAAATTAGCTATGTAAAGCAGGCAGGGTAAAATAATGCTGCTACTCACATAACTCTGATGGATAAATAATAATGCAATAATGTCCAGTCTCAAGATATTCAGCATGTGTAAACATTTCAGTGAACAACGTGATCCAGTAAGATAAATAAAAGTGGAAATAATTTTTATCAATAAAGTGTGTTTAAAAGAGATCTTTGTGGAATGCTAAAATAAATGATCTAATATGATCAAGTGAACTCAGTAATCAAATAATGTTAAGGGGGAAAATACCCTCATTTTCCTTTGAGATACTTTTGTGTATCATTTAGCAGAAGAATTGGTAACCAACTGAAGCATAGTATTCATCTGATATATTTACAGTGTCTGTGTACAATTATAAAAAGGGTGTCTGACTGGTTTTGTACAATACTAGCACACTACAGCTACTGTTTATAGGTAAGTGCTTTAGTAAAACAGGATAATATAAACAAATGGTGGCAGTGGTTAGAAGGCTTTGAATTTATGTGCAATGGTGGCAAGTAATGCAGGAACATCGCCTCACGCATTGGTGCATTGGCAGTATTAAATGGAAGATGCACTCCCCATACGTATGGTATAAAGCAGGGTGTCTCAGCCCATAACTATTCATGTAGTTAGACTTATAGATGTACTTGAGGACCTTGCTGAATCAGGTCCTCAGTAATACAGGCTTGAGCAATGAATAATTGAAATAATGATGCTCAGGAGTCCTAATGATCTATGTGACAACACAGCCTAGCCAGAAAATGCCTTTTCAGCAGAATCCCACCAGTAATCCATTAACAGCAAGCAAAGGCGTTCTTCACTTTTCAGGAAATGAATGGGAAGCCAGAGTCGAGGCCTTTGGGAAATAACGATAGGTTTTCTCCCCCACTCCACCCCCATTCCCGCCTTACCAACCTCCTTTATTGATAAGTGAAATTGTCAAATGAATGTAATCAAATGAGCAAGCAGCAAATAGCCAAGGAGTAAATAGATTGGTTGCAGATGTGTCAAATTACTACAGTGGTACCTCAGGTTACATACGCTTCAGGTTACATACGCTTCAGGTTACAGACTCAGCTAACCCAGAAATAGTGCTTCAGGTTAAGAACTTTGCTTCAGGATAAGAACAGAAATCGTTCTCCGGTGGCGCAGCAGCAGCAGGAGGCCCCATTAGCTAAAGTGGTGCTTCAGGTTAAGAACAGTTTCAGGTTAAGTACGGACCTCCAGAACGAATTAAGTACTTAACCTGAGGTACCACTGTATAAGGCCTTACCAGGAATGCTTTTTTTTCTTTCCAGAATCACAGACTGGTGGAGGGACCTTATTGACCCACTGGCCAATTTAGGGTAAAGCAGAGTCTATTTTTTACTACGATTCCCATCACCTCCAGCATGTAAATAGTCTTCTTAACATTTGGAGGGTACCAGGTTGGCAAAAGCTGCTACTGCCAGGCTGCGTGTAGCTAGATGATACCGATTTGTCTATACATTTCTCCTTCCACTTTCAGGATAGCTGAATCTCAGTTTGCTTTCGCTGCCGCAAGTGCTTTCACAGGTGAGCTATGGGACAAATTTGACTACCAGCTTTCCAGTTTGTCTAACCTTAACAATGAAACATTCAATTTACGAAAACCTTTCTTATGTTTAATTTTTTTTCAAGGTTTTTCTGAGTGCGGGAAGGAGGAAGATAAAAAAAACCCACACCCATCCTTTATGTGAAACAAGTCTTGACCCACCTAAAGATAGAACAAGATAGAACGGTTCTAGTATAAAACAAGTGTTTGTGTCCCACATCTTTCTTCAAAATATCAATCGAAGAGAACAAGCATCTGAAGTTCTGGTAAGCCTGTCCAACCATAAATCCCAACACTAATCCGAGTCATAAACCTAAATATAAAATATGATGAATGTGTGCGCTTTGGGTCTATATACATGTCAAATTCATTTGAGAAATCTGACAGGAGATGAACAAGAAAATAGCCCTAAAGTGGTGCCTAATAATAATAATTAAAAATGTATTTTTGTTTAATCCTTTATTTTTTTCCCTTTTGTTTGATCCTCTTTAAAGATTAATTTTAAGCCAGCCAGGATACTTGTTTCCTATATATAGTAGTACAGAAAGAGAAGAGATAGAAACGATAGTTTTTAAAAAGTACTCACGAGTTATATAATGTATTTGTCAAGAAGGAATGACAAATGTATCTAAAATTAGCAATGTATAGGATTTGAATAGCAGTTTTGTGGGATAGCAGGACTTATTTCAGGGCAATAAGCCAAAATAAAATCAGCCTAGAAGAGGAGTACAAAAGGAAGCGCTTCTTCATGCAATACATAGTTAAACACAGTTAAACTTTGATGGCCACCAACCTGGATGACTTTAAAGGAGGATTAGACAAGTTCATGGAGAAGAGAGTTGTCAATGACTGCTAGCCAATATAGCTGTGCTTTAGGTAGAGGGCAGAGGTAGAGGGAACCTTGATCCACATGTGGTGGCCATGTAAATATGATAGAGAATACCAGGAGATGATTCAAACAGAATTAAAAAAAGATCCTCAAGATCACACTTCCCAAAAGATCTGAGGCATTTCTGTTAGGGATAACAAGTGATGATGTCCCGAAAAAGGCACTCAAATCTCTTTTTATATGCGACCACCGCAGCTAGAAGAAGAAGAAGAGGAGGAGTTTGGATTTGATATCCCGCCTTTCACTCCCTTTAAGGAGTCTCAAAGCGGCTAACATTCTCCTTTCCCCTCCTCCCCCACAACAAACACTCTGTGAGGTGAGTGGGGCTGAGAGACTTCAAAGAAGTGTGACTGGCCACCCAGCAGCCCCATGTGGAGGGGCGGGGACGTGAACCCGGTTCCCCGGATTACGAGACTACCACTCTTAACCACTACACCACACTGGCTAGAGTGGTATATGCGGAGAGGGGGACATGGAAAGAAAAAGAGATACTCATGAAAGAAATATGGCAGAATAAATTGATATAACACACAGAATTAGTAACTATGACCGCAAAACTAAGAAATAAAGATGAGTCATGGGTAGAGATGAGTGGATGTGTTTTTAAGAGTATCTCAGAGGGTGTAATAGTTTAACCTAGAAGTAGGAATGAACATACGAGCAGCAGATAACATTAAATAAAGGAAGATTTGAGACGAAAATGGATGGAACAGTAGATTATGCAGCTGACAAAAGACTACCTAGCATGCCGTGGAGAGATGGACTGGGAAGTCTGAGGTTAAGAGATAATTAAGACTAATATATGTATATATAAATTGTAAAAATGCATAAACAAACAAGCAAACAAACAAACTAACAAAAGATAGCTGTGCTCTGCCGTCTGCATCTGGAGGCAGCAATGCCTCTGAATACCAGTTGACACAGGACAGAAGAGTGCTCTTGCGCTTGAATCCCAGAGGCATTTGGAGAACTGGTTTGCAGGACTAGATGGAGAATTGGGGTGGCCCAGCCTGCTCTTACATTTTTATTGATAATGGACATCATGCGATGCAGTTGTAAAGCTCTATGTGTGCTCATGTAGCACTTCCACATTCGTTTTGGCGAAAGGAGAAGTTCTCTGGATCCATCACAAAATTGTCCACACCACTGAACTTAATGAGGAAACTCTTGCAGAGAGGGGACTTTCATGTGGATAACAGATTCTGTGCAAAGAATTTGCCAGACTGACGAGTGACTTTTTGGGTGTTCTGCCTTTCCTTCATTTATCTGCCCATACTAAAAGTGCAATTAATGGAAATCTGCTGTGCCACAAGCCTCAGTGGGGGCAAGAAAGCAAAAGGAGAGCAAGAGGCAGATAAGCTTGCTTTGATTACCAGGGTGGCTCTAAACCAACAGGCCTCATGAGTGCTGATCCTCATAGCAATTTGACAACACCTATTTCCTTATTGACACAAGGAGGAATTGCAAAGAAGGAAACCATGGAGTGCATGAGTCACCCTTCCCCTCCCACCTCTTGCCACCCAGTCTCTCTGTGTGACAGCTTATGATGGTGCCCAGCATCTAAACTGTGTCCTGACAGCTACTAGGGAAACCTCTCCATCTCCTGAGGCTGCTGCTTTGATGTGAAAGGTCATGGGAGTAGGGACTGCAAGCAGTGGTGTGTGGTCACTTGGACCAGGGGGACTAGGCTAGTCCCCTAAATGTTCCCTTGGCATCTCCTACCCAAAGCCCAGGAAGCTTCTGGCCTGATTAGGGAGGGAAGCAAGATATGTACACAACATTGCGCCTCCACAATCGCCCTTGCAAGCTGGCACCTCTGGCCCTAACTGTTACCCAATGAAAAAATTCACTGCACTCCACTGACTGCAAAACAGTGTACACCTTGCAGTGTATACCTTGTAAAGCAGAAACAGGATCTTAAGACAGGACCCCATATTTAGACTGTTCATTTCCTGGTGCGGACAGCAAGAGCACATTATACCATTGCGCACACATGTGTTAGTTTAGATCCCCTCCTGCTGCTTCAAGCAAAGACAGTGGGTGAGGATCCCCTGACATTTCAAATTGGCCTAAAGCCAATGTATGGGTGCTTCAGAACAAAGCACCCATACAGAAATCTGTTAAATATAAGAGGGTTGCTGCTGCATCATCATCATCATCATCATCATCATCATCATCATCATAATTTATTTATACCCCGCCTATCTGGCTGAGTTTCCCCAGCCACTCTGGGCAGCTCCCAATCTAGTGTTAAAAACAATATAGCATTAAATATTAAAAACTTCCCTGAACAGGGCTGCCTTCAGATGTCTTTTAAAAATAGGATAGCTGCTTATTTCCTTGACATCTGATGGGAGGGCGTTCCACAGGGTGGGCGCCACTACCGAGAAGGCCCTCTGTCTGGTTCCCTGTAACTTTGCTTCTTGCAGTGAGGAAACCGCCAGAAGGCCCTCGGCACTGGATCTCAGTGTCTAGGCTGAATGATGGGGTTGGAGACGCTTCTTCAGGTATACAGGACCGAGGCTGTTTTGGGCTTTAAAGGTCAGCAGCAACACTTTGAATTGTGCTCTGAAATGTACTGGGAGCCAATGCTGATCTCTCAGGACCGGTGTTATATGGTCCCGGCAGCCACTCCCAGTCACCAGTCTAGCTGCCGCATTCTGGATTAATTGCAGTTTCCGGGTCACCTTCAAAGGTAGCCCCACATAGAGCGCATTGCAGTAGTCCAAGCAGGAGATAACTAGAGCATGTACCACTCTGGTGAGACAGAGGGTCTCAGCCTGCATACCAGATGGAGCTGGTAGACAGCAGCCCTGGACACAGAATTAATCTGTGCCTCCGTGGACAGCTGTGAGTCCAAAATGACTCCCAGGCTGCACACCTGGTCCTTCAGGGGCACAGTTACCCTATTCAGGACCAGGGAGACCCCCACATCCACCCACCCCCTGTCCCCCAAAAACAGTACTTCTGTCTTGTCAGGATACAACCTCAATCTGTTAAAGTTCACAAGTAAATGGTTAAAATTGTTAGCAATGGTTGTCCTTTTATTTGTTTATTTTTCTCTCTGTGGAAAGATCTGATGTAATGTCTGGTAGCATTTATAACAGTAATTGAATGAAAAAAAGGCAGTTTGGCCGAAAATGGTAGGTTGCACAAGTTTCATTGCAGCAACTGAGTAAGTTTTTTCCATGTAGTATCTTTCTGATGCAAGAGGCTTTCCCCATGTAAGCTAGGCATCCTGCAGCCACTTTGAAGTAGAGATGTCATAAAACACACACTTGATCTTTGGATATCTTTTTCTTTTCTTTTTTTAAAAATACCCCTTCAAGGTTGTAATGTGGGAATCAGGAGTCCACAGGAAAAACTATGGTTAGTGTTACCTTTTCTACTGCGGACAGAGTAACATTGACGCCCCCAGACCCCGGGTGAATTAAGATACTGGTTAAATACATCTTGAAAATGGATGCATAGTAAAGTTATTAGATGTTTGTTGAACACCAGCAGCACATAAAATCTAGGCTTATGTGTATGATTAGGTAAAGGTAAAGGGACCCCTGACCATTAGGTTGCAGACGACTCTGAGGTTGCAGCACTCATCTCGCTTTATTGGCCGAGGGAGTTGGTGTACCGCTTCCGGGTCATGTGGCCAGCATGACAAAGCCGCTTCTGGCGAACCAGAGCAGCGCACGGAAACGCCGTTTACCTTCCCGCCGGAGCGGTACCTATTTATCTACTTGCGCTTTGACGTGCTTTCAAACTGCTAGGTTGGCAGGAGCAGGGACTGAGTAACGGGAACTCACCCCGTCGTGGGGATTTGAACTGCCGACCTTCTGATTGGCAAGTCCCAGGCTCTGTGGTTTAGACCACAGTGCCACCCCCATCCTTTGTATGATTAACTGCACATAAAACAATGGTGAATGTTTAAGTATGATTCCCCAAAAGCTCAATCTTTAACCTGCACTTCACAGCCAATAGCACCAAACAGATTCTTGAAATTAAGGGTCAAAATATTCGTTACATAAAAGATCCATGATCAGTTCTTCCGCTTCCACTTCACAACAGTTTTAAAGATACTGTGGAGACTGATTTGGATGCCTCACCCTTCCCCATGCCATTTCCCAATCTAAATCCCCCTGAAAGCTCAAAAATCAGAGCGCCCTCCCGTGCCTTAATAAAAATGAACACATGTTGGGAACTCTGATCTCATATCTCCTGCAAGACATTGGTTTTGGCCCCTCGGGGCTTGAGAATCACCAGTGATTTTTTTTCAAAGTACAGCTGTGGAAATGAGGTGCTAGGAGTAACTTGACTTATGTTTCTGGATTTCTGCATTCACACCTGTCAGCTGAGCAACCTGGCAAGTCATTTCCCCATCTAAATAAACATAACCTTGCTTACGAAGGCTGTGTGTAATTAAACTGAGTCCATACCTATTAAACACTGAGTCACACTGTTCTTAGATGGTGTATTTTAATCTCTGAGCTCATCTGTACATGGCTGAATTGCTCGGACTTATAAAGGCTGTGAAAGAGGAATTGGCAGTTATGCAGTTTGCATGTGTGCCGAACTTCAGTTTTTAAGGGTTTGTTGCTGTGCTGATCACTCAAGAGGTGTTGAGATAATGAGTTATCCACTCTTTGAAGGCTTTCTAGGATGCATTGCAGAGCTATCCATACTCTTAAGTAGAAGTGAGGCTGCTGCCTAAGGCAGCTGATTTTGGGGTTTAATGAAATGCAGTGCAGACTAATCCATTGGAGTGAATGGGGTATGAATAGGGTGAATGTCTTCAGGAAGGGGCTCTTGTGATATAGACTTGCCTGGACCCTTAGATCGTCAGCTGAGGCCTTCTCCAGGTTCCTCCTCTGATGGAGGCTTGGAGGAGATGGGCTTTTCAGTTGCAGCTCCCAGGGAGATCTCTTTCACACCATCACTGACATCTTTTTGGCACCAGGTGAAAACTCAACTCCTGATGTGTCGATTTGCAACCTGGATATGTGTCACAGCAACCAGAGAACCAGGCTGCCCTACCAAAATCCACCCCACCCCTGCAAAGTCAACTCACAAAAATAAATAAATGGTGCAACATATTTCTAATTCAACAGTTTTGGCCATTCTGGCAAACACAGTTTAGGAGCATGACAACCCTTTGGTTGATTTATAATGCACGGATTCTGGTTTTCCAGGGTCCCTGAATATCATACAACTGGGTAGAGGAATATTCACCATCTTCCCAGTCAGCCTGCACAGACCTCACTGGCCATTGCTCTGTAAGGTACACAATTTGTTTCTAAGATTTATTGTAAAACTGACAGCTTAATATAATTAGATGAATGTAACTCTTCAGAAGCCAGAACACTTAATGACCTACACAAAATAATAGCCTGAGGCTCTTGATTTGCCCATGGATGCTTGATGTTGTAATCCTCCCAGACCAGGACATGCTGACTCACTTAACTCTGCTCAGATCCTGCTGTGCATCTGCTGGACATATAAAATATTACATTTTCCTGTTTCCTATGGGTTTTTTTTTAAATAACATTTGGGCTGTTGATGTGATTTAGGTATGCATTTAGTATATGTAACAAGCATGAATTACGAAATGCCATTGCAATTATCAACTTATAGACATGAATAAGTCTTAAGTGGGTAAAAATTAAACCCCACCAAAATATCTTGGACATGATCTGATTAAAAGTACATGCATTCCCGTAATATGTGTGTGTGTCTGTGTGTGTGTGTGTGTGTGTGTGTGTGTGTGTGTGTTGCATCATTACTGCAAACTTGGTCTTACTGGAACAGTCAACTCCTTAAAAACAAAAACTGAAAACAACTCTCTTAAGCTGAGCTGAACTTTGAAGTCTAACGAGTGCTTCTGACTTTCCTCAGAAACTGAGATAATGTGACCTTATTTGGAACAAATCCACAGCGCACATATAAACTATTGAACCCATGATACTAGTCCAGAGAGAAAAATGATTAATTTATCTGGACATGCTACCTCAAAACCTATTCTAAAATGAACATAAGGAATATGAACTGCTTCACATTATTAAAGAACACTAAATGCTTCCAAATACTGTATGAAAATGATGATGAGGATGGTGATGATAATATTGTATGAAAATGTGAAATATAATGGACCATTACCTATCCAACTTTTCTGGCCCACTACAGACTGAAGGAGGTTGAGAGTGTTGTCCTTTTCTGAAGAAAAGCTGGTTTCTACTGAACAGTGACTCAGGAAGGTCACAGGTTGAGAAATACTTGCACTTGAATTCTTTGTGAAATGCAGCCACGATTCCCATCAGAAGGTATGGAATTCCTGTCTTTGATCCTCCAATAGAAGGAAGGCTTTTGTATGGTGTGTCAGACAAAGACCTGCTGTCGAGCTATGTTGGATTATATGACCAATCCCCAGTTAATTAAACAAATTCACTAATACCAGTAGATCTGTCTACTCCATGCACTTACATACAAATCAGCATGGAAAAGTTGGGAACCTCCTGACATAAATGTGAGCCGAGTTGATGAGGGGCATGCGACACAAAGGTCTTTCTGCTCTATCATGTTGGTGGCCTTGTTCCAATTCTGAGAAGCATCCAAAACGCCAAACCCTGCATCACTATGTGGTGTCAAAAGTGATTTGATTTACCATCTCAGTTACAAAGTCCAGAAACCGGAAGCTATAAAGAAGGGGTGGCTAACTTGTGACTATCCATCTGCTGTTGGGAGTGCAGGCCCCACCAGCACCAACCAACATGATCAATGGTCAGGGATGATGGCCATTGTTGTCCAGCAACATTTGTGCTTTGTACATGAAACTGCCAACATAATGACATTAAAAGGTTCTACAGAATACGTAATCTTCCATACTATAGGTTGGATCCAAAGGTTTCCTTCCTCCAATTGTTTTGTAAGCTGTCATGGGAGGGTTCCGCCCTGAAAAGTCGCATTTCCTTAACGCACAAATCCAAGCCTATAGTATTTTTTTCCCCATTAAAGAAAGGAGGTACTAACAAGAGGATAACAAGAAGCAATATGATGCAACATGTCATTCATTCGTGACTATGGATAGAATGTGCTGTTATGAAGTACTTCAATAAACCCATCACTGGGGAGAAATGCTTAAGACTTTTGGGAAACAATCAAGGGGGTGGTATTAAGGTGGATAAAGAAATCAGTTTGGTAGTTTTAACACATTCTAGGTGGCGCTGTGGGTTAAACCACAGAGCCTAGGACTTGCTGATAAGAAGGTCAGCGGTTCAAATCCCCGCAATGGGGTGAGCTCCCGTTGCGCAGTGCCAGCTCCTGCCAACCTAGCATTTCGAAAGCACATCAAAGTGCAAGTAGATCAATAGGTACCGCTCCGGCAGGAAGGTAAACGGTGTTTCCGTGCGCTGCTCTGGTTCGCCAGAAGCGGCTTAGTCATGCTGGCCACATGACCTGGAAGCTGTCTGCAGACAAACGCCGGCTCTCTCGGCCTATAGAGCGAGATGAGCGCCCCAACCCAAGTGTCGGTCATGACTGGACCTAATGGTCAGGGGTCCCTTTACCTTTACCTTTAAGATCCAGCAGTAAGATTCATGTTTATCAAGGGGATGGTTGAAAGAATCAGTGTTTGCAGCCCAAACAAAGGACAGAATTTCTTTTTGGAAGATATCCCACAATACTTGGGAGCCTCTAGGGAAGGAAAACTGAGTGCTGCCTGTGCAATCTCACGAAAGTAGATTGTTTGCATGGAGCTGTCCTTTGGGACAAGTTGGAAGTCTGATGGGAGCAAATTGTCATGGGCACATTGCCTCTAGTATCTATACCTGGTATTTAAGAGT